>NC_069502.1:1031006682-1031306682 GCF_027579735.1 Bombina bombina
TTAATTTCCTTATTTTTTAACTCGTGTGTGAATCTTATTCCCATCTTATTATTTCCTATGTATTGTAGGAAATTTTCTATGGATGCGTCATCCCCCTCCCATATTAGAATCAGGTCATCTATGAATCTATGGTAGAGTTTGATATTTTCCCTGAAGGGGCTTCCATCCGCATAGATGTGGCACAGCTCCCACCAACCCATAAACAGGTTGGCGTAAGTGGGGGCAAACTTTGCCCCCATAGCTGTGCCACATCTCTGCAGATAGAACACCCCTCCATAAGAAAAATAATTATGTGTTAGAAGATATTCTATGATTCTTAGAAGAAATTCCTGAAAATTCTCATCCAAATTGCTACGTGTTTGTAGAAAGTACTTAACTGCTTCTATACCTAGTGCATGTGGTATGTTACTGTAGAGCGACACTACGTCTAGGGATAACCATCTGCTTTTGGTGGTCCATGTTATATTTTTTAATTTTTGTATTAAATGCGTGGAGTCCCTGAGATAGCTGGTTAGGTTTAGAACTAATGGCTGTAGGATGGAATCTACCCATTCTGATACCGGTTCTAGTAGTGATCCCATCCCTGACACTATGGGTCGCCCCTGAACATTTTCTGTACTTTTATGTACTTTTGGGAATATGTGAAATAATGGTGTCTTTGGATGTTTATTTACCATATAATCATGTGTCTCTTTGTTTATAAAACCATTTGCTAGGCCCTCATCCAATAAATGGGAAAGTTGGAGCATGTAGTTTGATTTTGGGTCTCCTCTTAAAATTTGGTAGTTATTTATATTGTCAAGTTGTCTTTTTATTTCTTTATCATAGTCTGCCTTATTTAGTACCACTATACTACCCCCCTTGTCCGATTTTTTGATGACTATATTATCATTTTCTGCAATTTCTTTCAAGGCTGTTCTTTCCTTTCTTGTTAAGTTAGTGTCATGATAGGGGTTACTGGCTGTGTTTAATATTTCTAAGTCTTTAACCACTCTTTCTTGAAATTGTTCTAAAATTGTCCCCCTGGACTGAATGGGGTAAAAGGTGGACTTAGGTTTGAAACCTATGTGTGCATTTTTTTCTCCTGTGCTCAGTTGTTCACTAAGTAGATTCATTAGAGTCTCCTTAGCACATGAGTCTTGGAAATCTAATTGTATCTCTGATGTGGTTTCTTCACTTATTGTGTTTGCCTCTAAGGTCTCTCTTGTGTCTTGAGTACTATGAAAATGTTTTTTTAGGGTCAAGTTTCTGACCAGTCTGTTGACATCTACTATTGTGTTAAATATATTGAACTTAGCTGTTGGTACAAAGTTCAGGCCGTAGCTTAATACTTTTTCTTGTGTAGGTGTCAACAGGGTGTCAGAAAGATTGATAACTAGTGATGCACTTTTTGTTCCAAATTCTTCTATATGTGTGTGTGTGTGTGTGTATATATATATATATATATATATGTGTGTGTGTATATATATATATATATATATATATATATATATATATATATGTGTGTGTGTGTGTATATATATATATATATAATTCCAGGCAGAGTATGGCACTTACAAATCTTTGACCGGGGTGCTGCAGCAGGCGAAGCATACACAACAAAAAGAAGCAGGAACTCACTGGTATTTAAATAAAGGATATAATTTAATCCCACAAGGTGTGACGTTTCGGAGTATTACCTCCTTCCTCAGACATAACAAGAAAGTGAATAACAACCTCTATATATACACATGCAGACATCCCAAGTCTCCCTGAAGTTCAGGGAGTCTCCCTGAAGTTCAGGGAGTCTCCCTGATGTAATAGCGGCTCCCTGATGCCACCAAATGGAGTGCAATCTCCCTGAAACTCCAAGTACTATGATCCAATGTGGCCCACATCCGGAAAAGTGTTTCTTTAAGTAATGCCTTTAGTTGCTGGGACGTTATAGAACCCTCAAAGCATGCATCAGTAACCAAAAAGCCCCCACTGATTTTAATAAAATAAAACACAAAAAAATACTACCTTATTTACTGCACGTAATTAAACTTCGTATTCTAAAATATTTAAGCATTCAACAAGCGTACGATCACTGGAAAAAAGGTTTGTTGTATGTGGTTGTGCAATAAAGCTACTTTTTTTAATTTGACTTTAGTGGGAAGCTAATTAAATGATACCTCTCTATCTTATTTAGGGTTTCAAGGTGTCCAATATATAACTGGGAGGGGGGGTGGCGGCGCAGTAGCGGGAGAAGCCACCTCCCTGAAATGAGTTTTTTCAGGTTGGGATGTCTGCACATGTGTGAACAGAAAACCACCTACTAATCATAATCAAGTGATCTGAATCAGCTGGAAGCATCAGGCGCATAGCATGAGTCACAAGGGGCGTCATCCGTAGCCTTAGTAACCAGCCAAACAAATTTAAACTAAACATGGCTAATTAGATTAAAACAATGTTGCTCTTATGCTAGCACTGTATATCCATGATCAACAACTATAACTTAATATGGGCGGACTGCTTAGGTACTCATAAATACAACAACAACTTATATGGCAATAAGCAAAAGTATAATGACTAACGGTAAAATACTATGCAGTCATATATCTATGCAGGCAAATTACATAAGTCTGCTATCAACATAATATGAAGAAAAAGAAAAAAGAAAACAGGAACAAAGGAAAAAAGAGAAATAAAGGAAAAAAAAGAGAAGAAAAAAAGAAAAAAGAAAACAGATAGTAGAAGCACAAAATAAAGAGCAATACAATAAAAATAAAAATGAGCAATAAAACAAATGAAAATGACATAGTATGATACTTAGACAAAAGAGAATCACATGGTACGACTTATAGACAGAGGAGCAGACTGTAGAGGGGGGAGGAGTAACAGGGGGTAAAAACATAGGGAATAAACAAGCAGAAAAAAAAGGGAAGGTCAGGAAAAGACAAAGGGAGACAATTTACAGGGGGAACACAAGGGAATAAACATGGGAATAAACTGTATACTAAAGTATACTACCCAGAATACAAATTGATATAGCTACATGAAGCTATGCCATTCTATTTTTGTATTCAAACCCTTAGGGCTCAGAGTTTTAAGCTCAAATGTCCATCTCGCTTCCCTTTGCAAAAGTATTTTATTGCGATCTCCTCCCCTTTGTAGGGGTGGCACGTTATCAATGAAGGTGTAGCGCAAGTCTGCTACATTGTGTCTATTCTGTAGAAAGTGTCTGGCCACCGGCTGGTCCGTCTCTTGGTTCTTAATCGCCATGCGTATCACACTTCTATCATTCGCCATCCTGGTTCTTAAGTCGTCGCTTGTTTCACTGATGTAAAACAAGCTGCATGGACAAAACAGTAAGTAGACTATATACTTGGTTGTACAGGTCATCCTATGCTTATGGAGATACTTCTTTTTGTGCCTTGGGTGGTGAAAGAATTTCCCAGATTGTAGCCCATTGCAGGTAGTGCATCCGCTGCATTTATAGCAGCCTGGTTTGTTCTCTTCTAACCATGTCTTGGAGCTATAGCAGTGTACGGGATCAGTATTTTGTAGTATATATTTGAGTGACTTTCCTTTTTTTGAAACCTATTCTAGGTACATCCATCAATTTGAAAGGAAGTGTCTTGTCTGATCTTAGTATCTCCCAGTTATTTCTCAGTATAGTGGAGAATTTTTTCTTGTCCGCTGTACAGGTGGTAGTCATAGTCTTTTTCTTTTTCTTGTTACCCTCTTCTGGTGTATCGCCAATGATGCCTTTTTTAAACGTTGAGATGTGTTGTTTTAACAATTTGCTACGGTAGCCCCTTTCAATAAAGCGCTGCCTCATTTCTTCAGTTTGGATTTTTGCCTGTTCAGTATTCGCGTTGTTCCTTCGTACCCTATAGAATTGTGACTTTGGAAGCGCTTTTTTAAGTGCCGGGGGTGGCAACTTGAAGTTTCTAGGAGTGAGTTCCTGTCGGTCGGTTTTCTATATAGGGTTGTACCCAGTTTGTTGTTATCCTTGTATATTTTCAGATCTAGGAATTATATTTCTGTTTTACTGTAGTTCATTTTGAATTTCAGGGTAGCGTGCTTGTTGTTCAATTCATCAAACCATCTTTGTAGTTGTTATTCGCTGTCCCTCCAGATAATCAACAGATCATCTATATATCTTTTAAAATATAAGATCTCTGATCTATTGAAGCACTCAGCCCTGTTGTTCTCAAACTCTGACTTGAATAGGTTAGCGTATGCTGGGGCCACGCTGGACCCCATAGATGTCCCCATCAATTGTAGATCGAATTGTCGTTCAAACAGACTCTATCATACCTAATAACGGACTACCCAAGGACACCAATCTTCTATATGTTGTCAAAAATCCATAAGGACCTAAGAAAACCACCAGCATGTCCCATTGTATATGCAGTAAACTCTATCTTACAAACCCTTGCTACTTATGTAGACAGTCTGTTATCTTACAACCCCTTGCTACTTATGTAGACAGTCTGTATAACAGACTGTCTACATAAGTAGCAAGGGTTTGTAAGATAGAGTTTACTGCATATACAATGGGACATGCTGGTGGTTTTCTTAGGTCCTTATGGTTTTTTTACAACGTATAGAAGATTGGTGTCCTTGGGTAGTCCGTTATTAGGTATGATAGAGTCTGTTGATCTATCCAGTTACCCTTGAAAGCTCTCTTCAGGTATTCGTCTATTTCAGACTTGAATCTCAGTGTTGGGTCTCTTGGTAGTTTGGAGTATGTCAGGTTATCATTCAGCTGAGTGTTGATTTCCTCCTGATAGTAGTGCTAGTCCATAATTACTATAGCATCTCCCTTGTTGGCCCTTCTCATAGCTGTTCTTTCATTCTTAGTAAGGTTAAACCTTACACTATCCATTTGAGATTCAGTGGAGTGGTTCAGCTCTGTTTCCATTTTTTTTACAAAATGTTTGGATCGTGGCATTAGTGCTTTTCAGGTCAAATGTGCCTCTTTTCCTTAGACCCACAACCTGTTCCTTCTCTGTTGACCCAAAGAATTATTTTAGTCTTAATGTCTGCTGGAAGTGCTGAATGTCAATATGGAGGTAAAATTTGTCTGTATATTTAGTTGGGACAAACGAAAGGCCTTTTTGTAGGAGTGACAGGGTGTCCTCTGACAATAATCTCTGGCTGATATTGACCACTATCTGTTCATTCATCTCCTTCTCTGGGGTCTGTTTCTAATTCTTGAAATGCCCCCTCCACGGATGGGGGTGTCCCCTCCAGTGTTTTTTGACCTTGTTGTTATTCCTTCTCTTTGTATACCTGTCGGTATATCTTGTCCTGATGTGCTGTCTGAATCTGTGCCCGATCCTGAGCTGTCCACTGCAGCTAGATTCCATGGCCTCCTTGCCCTGTATCTTCTTGGGTGGAATTCTCTAAGCCTCTTTCTCTCTTCTGGATTGAGAAGATATTTATAAACTTTCTTTTATCTGTATTCCTCCAATACAGCTTCAAATTTTCTGTTCTTAAATGCCATTAGTTCTTTTTGATATTGCTCCAGCTGTGTCCGTAGTTTAATCTCCCATTCTTCATCCTCATTCTGGGATAGAGCTGTGGTGTTTTCTGTGGTGAAATGTTCTATTTCAGTTTTAGCTTGTATTAGCAGGCTTCTAGCCTCTTGTATAACAAGTAGCATTAGATCAAGTGCACACTTATTTAAAATGTTGCACCATTGCTCACAGAAGGCAGGGTTTACTCTTCCCAGGGTAGGGACATTCTTAATCCTAAAACCCCTAGGTATAAATCTTTTTCTGTGGTATTCGGATAAATATTGTCCATGCAGTTCCAAATCTTTCTCTTTCTTTTTAAGCTTCAGCAGGTGTGACAGTATGTGTGACAGGTTTATTGGTGGGGCCTGTAGTCAGTGCCTCAAATAAAATCTCTGTTGCATCCTCATCCATGTACTGGAACACACTAGCTCCCTGGAGTCCTGAAACTTCAGCACCTTCTATGGTTATTTCTTCTTGTTGTGACATGTTGTTATTATAGAGATATTATAGTGCCGGCGATGTCGGGGGGTGGCAGAATAGGGGTTGATAATTTGTATTAGTGTCAGAGATGTCAGGGAGTGGCGGATTAGGAATTAATAACTTTTATTAGTGTTGGCAATGTTGGAGAGCGGCGGAATAGGGGTTAATACATTTTTTAGACCTTTTATTGGAATGTAGGAGTCTCTGTAGTACATAAAGAACACTGCAGGGAATATTTAACAATGTCCACTGCACATCGATAAATGCCGATAGCATACGCTGTCGGCATTTATCATTGCACCAGCAGTTGCTGGTGCAATGCCGCCCCCTGCAGATTTGCGGCCAATCGGCCGCTAGCAGGTGGTGTCAATCAACCCGATCATATTCGATCGGGTTGATTTCTGTCCGCCGCCTCAGAGTAGGTGGACAAGTTATGGAGCAGCGGTCTGTACAAGGGGCCTCAAGCTCCATATGGAGATTGATAAATATGTCCCGCCCCCTATATATCATCATAAACATTTCTTAAGAGAACATTTGTGTTTTATTTATTTTTTAAGGGCCTCACCATACAGACAAAGCTTCTTAGAATTTATCACGTAGACAGCGAGGTTTTGAATGTAAGGCCTAAGTAATTTTTTCATTAGTTATCTCCTCTTGCTTTAAAGTTACAATTACTATGTTAAATTGGTCATATGGTAAACAGTGACACGTTAACATATTCATAGATGGACAGTTCCTTAATGACCCCGTTTCACTGCAACATTTACATTTCCCAGTTCATTATAAGAAAATCACAAGCATACAAAATACTTATTGTGTATTTAAAGGGACATTAAACCCATTTTTTTCTTTAATTAATCAGATAGAGAATATACTTTTAAACAATATTCCAATTTACTTCTATTATCTAATTTGCTTCATACTTTAGATATCCTTTGTTTAATAAATACAATGCACATGGCTGAGCCAATCACACAAGGCATCTATGTGCAGCCATCAATCAGAAGCTTCTGATCCTATCTAGATATGCTTTTCAGCAAAGGATATCCAGAGAATGAAGCAAATTAGATAATAGAAGTCAAATAGAAAGTTGTTTAAAATTGCATGCTCTTTCTAAATCATGAAAGAAAAAAAATTGGGTTTAATGTCCCTTTAAGTTTTTTCTCTTTCATTTTAAGAGATTTTAATTTATGGTAAAAATAAGTGCACAGATCTTTAGACCATATGGATTGAGTTATATGTAAAATATAAATGGTCCATAACCAGATACATTTGAGTATGTCGTTTCTTGCTATTTATGGCAATAACTGCACAGTCTTAATATGAGACTTATCTGAGAAAATAATGAACAAAAAAGAATATAATTGCAAGTTGAGAAGCAGAGGTCTTAATACTGCTAGTTCCTAATGTCTCTGTTATATCAGGTGTAGGAGTTAAATCATCACAGACTGATTCATCCAGGATGACTGACAAGTCTTGTGCAAGAGCAGGAGGTGGAGCTGCACTAGCGCTTGTGCAATGTTAAATGCGATTGACGAATGCTGCTTCAGAAGCCCCGAATGCAAGGCAAAACGTTTTCATGGCTGCTAATTTGTTAATAAATGGGATATTATATTTGTGCAATTAAGCTATAATTGATTATGTTATCATTATTTTTTAATTTAACGTCTAAATTTAAAAAAAGGTACATGGGCTTTCAAAGGAAAACGTTTTACCACTCCTGTTTTTTGTCACTATTCCTTTTTACTTTTTATTAATATTTTTTATTAAAGTTCTCCATATACAAGATATAAAGCAAGAGACTACATTGTATTACATAGTGAAATACAATCATTTGTATTTGTAGGTCTATTTGACCTTTGTACAGTAAGTAAACAACATAACTAGATTATGAAAGCTATGGATCTAAGTAATACTTCTAGGCTTTTGTTTTTTGTTTTTCTGTGAACAATAATAAAAAAAAAAATCAAATTGAACATGAGAAAATAAGAAAGTCATACATGAACAATAAAACCAAGAACAAATAAATATTTCACAGGTTTAGTTAACTAATCTAATTACATCAAAACCTTGTTGCTCTCTGAGCTGTTGAGGACTGTATTCAACAGACTGTTGGCTAAAGAGGAGTGTGTTTGGTATTATTGGAGAGGGCTTCCCAATAGAACATAATATCTGCATAAAAGGAAAGCATGTTGGTTCTTCAGTATCCATATTGTTCCAGGGGTATGATATCATTCATTTTTTGGGTCCATAGATCTTTGGTGGGGAAATGTGGGGATTTCCAATAGGTGGCAATCAAAAATCTAGCGCTATTTAAACCAATCTGTAAGAGTGTGTTGCGGATTTTACATCTACTTGGAGGGCTCTTGTTAAGTAGGGCTATTTCTGCTGTTAGAGTGAAATTGGTGCCCAGTAGTTCTTAGAAAGTGAGTTCCATTGCATTCCAGAAGGGGGTTATTTTGGGGTAATCCCACCACATATGTAACATTGTGCCTTTCATGTTGCAACCTCTCCAGCATGCTGGTGAAGAAGTGGGGTATATTTCTGTATTCTAGCTGGTGTCAAGTACCATCTTAGTAAGATTTTAAAGTTCAGTTCTAGTAAACGTGTTGATGTGGAGGATTTATGAATATTAATATAAATCTGTTTCCAGTCTTGGGCCTCGATTGTGTTGTGAAGTTCTTTATGCCATTGTATAACATGTGTTGGAGTTGGTGTGGAGGATACAGAGTCTAGTATTCACTTAGATATAGATAAGGATCCCTTTAGTGGAGCAGGCGTGGTGCAGAGTTGTTCATATGGGGTAAGTGATCTGGTGAGGTCAGGTTTAAGCTTTGTGTTGTGTAGGAAATGGTAAATTTGTGAGTACTTGAGCCACAAGGTGAAGGCTCCATTTAGGATGTTTTGTAAGTTATTTCCTGGTTTTAATTTCCCTTGGTCTAAGAGGGAGCAAAATGGAATATATTCTGGAATTTCTAGTATGCTGTCTGGCTTGCCCATAGGTTCATAACCCCTAAGAATTCCATGTTTCAAGAGATTGACATTCATGGAGATGTTTTAGTGGGGATTCCTGTGGAATTGGCTATTATATGATCCCATTTATTGAATATATGTCTATATAGTGCCGATTTATGACATGGTAAGGGCCTGTGGGTTTTTGGAGTCCAACAGAGAGAACTGGAGGATGGTGCTTTCAGGATCTGTGAGTCCAGTGTGACCAAGGATTTTGCTTCTGTCTTAGTGTGCCAGTCATATATTCTCTGGAGCACTATTGCCTTATAGTATGTTTCAATCCTTGGGACTCCCAATCCTCCACCTTTAGTTGGCCTGTTCATGGCTGCTGTGTTAATTCTAGGGCGTATACGACCCCAGATGAAGGGGTTTATGCACCCTTGGAGCTGCTGGGTGTATGTTTTAGGGAGGGATATTGGTACAGTCTGTAGTATATAAAGAATTCTGGGCAAGATTGTCATCATGATTGCTTGGATTCTGCCCCACCATGACAGGGGTTTATCCTGCCATGAGAGGAAATTTTGTTGTGTGGTTTGCAATAGGGGTTTGTAATTTAAATCGAATAATTGTGAGGGTCAGTTTAGCTCCTAGATATTTTAAATAAGATGTTTGGTTTGTATTTTGAATGGACAGACTGTTTTAAGGGAAGAAGTTTCCTTTTTGAGGTAAGGAGATGCTCAATACTTCTGATTTTTTTTTTGGTTAATGAGAAAGTGCAATAGGTTGCTAAAAGTTGCTAATTCATGTAGTAGTGCAGGTAGGGAGGTTGTGGGGAAAGATACTGTGACTAGGACATTGTCTGTGAACATGGCAATTTTGTATTAGTTTGGGCCTATTGTAATGCCTTTGATAGTTTTGTTGTAGCGTATATGTATGGCTAGGGCTTCCATGGTCAATATGAACAGGGCCCGGGAAAGGGAACATCCCTGCCTAATACCGTTAGCAATTTGAAAGCTACTGGCGAGTACACCATTAACTCTCACCTTATGGCTTATTGTATAGGTGGAAGATTCTCTTTATCATTAGTTCTCCAAATTCAAATTGGTGAAGTGTCTGTTTGAGAAAAGTCCAGTGAAGTCGGTCGATAGCTCTTTCTGCGTCCGTAGACACCAAGGCAAGTGGGATATTATGTGTAGTTGCGTATTCCGTTAGGTGTATAACCCTAATGGTATTGTCTCTGGCTTCTCTTAACGGGACAAAGCCTGCTTGGTCTTCATGTATAAGGGTGGGTAATATCGAATTGATTCATCTGGCTATAACTTTTGCGTATATTTTTATGTCACTGTTGAGTAGTGAGATTGGATGGTAACTTCCTGGGTCAGTCTGTGGTTTTCCTGGTTTGTGAATTACAGGGATATGGGCTTCAAGTAATTGTGGGGATAACTGTCCATCTTTGTCCAAGTAGTTAAATAGATTTGTCAAATGGGGGGCTATAAAATATTTAAATTTTTTGTAATAGATGTTAGTCAAACCGTCAGGGCCTGGGCTTTTGTGAGGATGGATCTGCTCTATTTCCCAAAAAATTATTGGGCTGTGATCAGTGCGTCTAAGGAATCAGTTGCTTCTCTAGATAGAGTTGGTAGTTGTGATTCTTCTAGATAGCAGTCTATTAGAGGTATGTTTGTAGAGTGTTCAGTGAAAGGGATATTGTAAAGTTTGTTGTAATACTCACTGAATGCATTTGCTATTTTCTTGCAATCTGAGGTGTCTGTCCCATCTTGAGTTGTTATTGAGTGTATATAGTTGGCTAGGGTTTTTTTTTTCTTTAGGGATCTAGCTAAAAGTGTTCCAGCTCTATTTCCTTCTGAGAAGTACAGCTTCTTAAGGTAAAAGGCTTTCCATTGGACCTCTCTGTATAAGAGGTTGTTCATCTCCAATCTAGTAGCCCTAAGTGACTCAGTGTAGTTGGTGTTGGTGGGGTTTTGCATGTGTGCGTGTTCCGCATTATGCAGTGCAATCAGTAAACGAGTATATTCTGCAATGTAAGTTTTAGTTTAAATAGCTTTTTGCTTTAAAAATGTTCCCCTCTAATAACTGTGTTGTGGGCTTCCCACACCATAGTTGGGGAGGATTGTGGGGTTCTATTGTGTCTAAAATAGTCTTGTATGGATAGTTGTATTTTTTTCAACTAAAGTTGGTTGTAACAAAAGAGCGTTATACAATTTTCAGCTAAAGTCAGTTATAGGTCTCTGAGGCCAATCCATGATCAGAGATACCATAGAGTGGTCAGACCAATGAGTTGGTTCCATGTCCGAATCACGTGTCAGAGTGAGTCCTACTTGGTCAACACAAATATGGTCAAGTCTGGAGTTGGTCTGCCTAGGATTGGAGAAGAAAGTGTAAGTTTTTTTGCATTGGATGTTGGAGTCGCCAACTATCTATTAGGGAAGCAGATCAAAGGTATTGTGATATATTTTTAAGAGAACTTTGGGGGTGTGAGCTTTATGCTTGCAAGCAGTCAAGAGCATGGTTTAAAGCTATATTAAAAATTTCCAGCCATTATTGTAATGCCATTTGATACACCCAGCAGCTCCTCGGTAAAACGTTTAAAGAAGCCCGTATTTGGTGCATATATGTTGGCTAATGTAATCAGCCTATTGTATAAAAACCCGACCAGGATTAAGGATCAACCCTCTGTATCAGAGTATTGGTGGAGTATTTGGAAAGGGATGGATTTGTGCAGTAGAATGCCTACTCGTTTTTTTTTTTGTTTGATGTGTGTGACTTAAAAAAAAAACTACTGGGTACTGTTTAGAAGTGAATCTGGTTCAGCACTTTTAAGAAAGTGTGTCTCTTGTATGAAGACAATTTTGCTTTATGTTGGGTGAACCAGTTAAGCGCCACTGACCGTTTTGTTGGGGAGTTTGTTTAACCATTTTGTATTTTGAGTGGTTATTTCAAGAGTTCCAAGTTTATAGTGGAGAAGAGGTGTTTGGGTTGTCTTGATATGGTGATTGGTAACATTTTGGGGGTGGCATGTGCCGATGTATTTGTGAATTGTGGAGTAAGGTGTATAAGTTGGTTGGTATATATAGTGTACAGCCATTGTTTGATGTAGCTTGCAATGGTAGATGAATACAGCACTTTGTGTAGAGGTGGTGCACGGTGTGAGAGGTAGCTGCAATAGCCTCTGTGATAATTATACACTCGTAGTAACACCAGCACCAGTATCTTGGATATAAATACTTTTATTAGAGGTTACATTAAAAGCAGCAACGTTTCGTGGTAAACCCACTTAGTCATGCTGATTGTATCACATTGTTTCAAACAATTTATACCTTTCTTTGGCGCCAACCGGCTTCAATTTTGGAGGTTTCACACCCCCTAGTGGTTGCCCAATACAATGTATATACAACATGTTAAAAACAAATGTATCTGACTAAACAGTTTACATATGGCAATGATAGATGTATAGATAGTTTTACCATTATTGTACATGCTTATATTATCACTAATATTTACCTTAGTTAAACTAACTTTCCAGATTTCAATATCTTATTGCAATGTAATCTCAATAATGTAAACACATAGGTAAAGTACCCTAGTTGTTTGCAACTTATCATATTGAACTTTTCATATTAAACTTTTTTTGCATACAGTTATACTTTGAGTGATCATAAGGTTTTAGAGTTTTTGACTTATACTTTAAGAGAAACAATTAAGGTCAAAATCCCTATTCAACCCTTTGGGAATAAGAGTATCCAATTGGTATATCCATCTCATCTCTTGTTGTTGGAGGATTTTTTCTCTATTAGTCCCATTGCGCTGAATAGGGATGTGTTGTATAATTTGCCAGCGTAGCTGGCTTATACTATGGCCTTTTTCTAAAAAATGTTTGGATAGAGGTGCCTCCAGATTTTTTTTCCTTATATTTGACCTGTGTTGGCTCAGTCTGTCTTTTACTTTCTGTGTGGTCTCTCCTAAGTAATACATAGAACATGGGCATTTTATAAGATAGACTACATAGCTAGTATCACAAGTGTGAAACCCCCTAATGTCATAACGTCTGCCATTGTGTGGATGATAGAAGTTTGGACCTTTTATGACTGAATTGCAACTGACACATCCTAGGCAGGGGTAACAGCCATTTCTTTTTGATTGCATGTATGTTTGTGTATCCCTTCTCTCTGACCCAACATCACTTCTTATAAGGTGGTCTCAGATGTTTTTTACCCTCCTATATGCCATTAAAGGGTAATCCCTGAACTGTTCAATCCTAGGGTTACAATCCTTAAGTATGTGCCAGTGCTTTTTTATAGCTTTTGCTACAGCTTGGCTATGTGAGCTATGTTGCGACACAAATACTAGTCTATCTTGTTTTTTAGTTTTTTCTTTTAATGCCCTAGGTGTGGTGATGTCTTTTATTGTTTGACTCAACAGTTGTGTAGGGTATCCTCTTTGTTCAAATTTATTTGACATTTCTAACAGCCTTTTGCTCTTGACTTCTGGTGTGTTTACTATTCTCTGTACCCTTAATAATTGGCTCTTGGGTAATGAGTTAATGAGGCCTTTAGGATGGAAGCTGTTATATTCTAACAAGGTGTTCCTGTCAGTCTCTTTTGAAAAGATATCTATGTCGAGTCTATTCTGTCCTTTATAATCTTAGTGTCAAAAAATGTTATACTCTCCTCACTGTATGTCAAGGAAAATTGTAAGCCTCTTACCATAGTATTAAGTTCTCTAGTAAAGTCTTCTAGTTCTCCAATGCTGCCCCACCACACGCCAAACACGTCATCTATGTAGCGCCACCATACTGATCCATACTGTCTAAATAGATGATTTTCATATACTTGGCGCTCCTCAAACTCATTCATGTAGAGGTTGGCGTATGATGGGGCAACATTGGAGCCCATGGCTGTCCCCCTTACTTGTATGAACCAGTCATCCTGGAAAAGAAAAAAATTCCAGTATAATACCAGACGCAACAGATCTTCCAAAAAACAACATTGTGCTTGTGAATAACCACCACTGACCATCAGCACCTTTCTTATAATGGCAATACCTGTTTCATGGCTGATAGAGGTATATAAACTCTTAACATCCATTGTGTAAAGTATATATCTATCTGACTGCAATTCTAAAGATTTTATTTTATCCAAAAAATGTATCTTTCAGGTAACTGGCCATTTTTACCACTTCTGGTTGCAGCAATTTATCTAAATAAATTGCTATATTGGTATATACTGAACCTACACATGAAACAATAGGCGTGCCTGGTGGTCTAGTGGGGTCTTTGTGAATTTTAGGGACCGTATAGAAAATGGGTATTTTTGGGTCCTCTACTTGCAAATAATCAACCAATTTCTTGTCGATTATTTGCTGGTTTTCAGCCCGTTTCACTATGTGGTTAATTTCTTTTTGTATTGCACTGAGGGGGTTGTTAGATATTTTCCTATAAGTGGAGGTGTCACCGAGCTGATCTCTAATTTCACTAACATAATAATGTTTATCCATCACTACAGTGGCACCTCCCTTATCGCCCCCCTTGAGTATAATACTGTTATCACTTTTTAGACTTTTTAATGCCTGCTGGTCCTGTTTATGGAAATTAATAGGCTTAAACTTTTTGTTGTTTTGTTTTTTTATTTTATTTTTAAGTGATGCAATTTCTAAATCTACCAACTTGGTGAATGTATTAAGGCTGTGATTGGATAAACTAGGGTTAAAATGACTCTTCTTTCTAAGTCCCAAATTATCCAAATTTAACATGTTATGTTCCTTGTCTTTTTTTCTGTTGTCAATGGTAATATCGTGCATCTCATTAAACCAAATTTTTAACTTCACATTTCTGTAAAATTTATGCAAGTCCTTGGTTAGTTCAAAAAAATGTAAGTCCTGGTAAGGGCAAAAAGACAGTCCTTTGTTCAATACATTTAATTCATTGGTGGTAAACGTATGCTTAGAGATATTTACCACTGTGTCTTGTTCTTGGATCACTTCTTCGGCTGCGGCTTCCGTTGTGATTTCCGCTGTTCCCCTTGGCCTCTCACATTCTTCATTTTCTTGCCTTCTCTGACTCCTGTGTTTGCGGCCTCCCCGGCGGAATCTCTCTCGCCGCCGCTGCTGGAGTTTCCCAAAGGGTACTGTGTGGCGTCGTCTGATGACGTATCGGTTCCGGTAGTGATGCTTGTATCTCGTGTATGCCGATTCCTGTTTCTATTGGCTCTTTTCGTATTGTTGAATCTACGGACCGATTGGTAACCCTGGTTACCACAACACCATCTATACACACGTCCTGTGCGGTAATCCTCTTCATCACGAAGAAACTTGACTCCCTTGGTTTCCTGGATAGTTGTTTTCTCAGCTGTGATTTTTTCTTCAATCTTATCCTCCAATTTCTTCAAAGTTCAATATGATAAGTTGCAAACAACTAGGGTACTTTACCTATGTGTTTACATTATTGAGATTACATTGCAATAAGATATTGAAATCTGGAAAGTTAGTTTAACTAAGGTAAATATTAGTGATAATATAAGCATGTACAATAATGGTAAAACTATCTATACATCTATCATTGCCATATGTAAACTGTTTAGTCAGATACATTTGTTTTTAACATGTTGTATATACATTGTATTGGGCAACCACTAGGGGGTGTGAAACCTCCAAAATTGAAGCCGGTTGGCGCCAAAGAAAGGTATAAATTGTTTGAAACAATGTGATACAATCAGCATGACTAAGTGGGTTTACCACGAAACGTTGCTGCTTTTAATGTAACCTCTAATAAAAGTATTTATATCCAAGATACTGGTGCTGGTGTTACTACGAGTGTATAATTATCACAGAGGCTATTGCAGCTACCTCTCACACCGTGCACCACCTCTACACAGTGCTGTATTCATCTACCATTGCAAGTTGTATTTTGAGCTGCAGGATTACGTGCACACTGTGTACACCAAAAGAAGAATGGATAAAGAGGTGACTAACAGAACTGATGGCAATAAAATGTTCGCATACAGTGAACTAGAAGCTGCCCGCATTACAAGTCTAACTAGAGGCTCACGAGAATTCCTGAGAACCACAGAATCTGCTACCACTGCAAAGGACTATGAACAACTAAAAGTCAAATTGATGCGTTGGGACCTACATGCCATCACACTCGCAGAGTACTACCGAGTGAAAAGAATCCCAAGAGGTCTGAGGATGAGCACAACACCTACTCTCCTTAGGGACAATGTGGATTACTGTGACAAATTCGAATCTATCATCAACAAGTGCTCCTATGACCTGATGGTCTGCACTGTAGAAGCACTACTGCAGGAGATCGAAAAACAAACTGAGACAGTCAATAGACAGCGCATAGAACTACTCACGGCACTGACCACAGAGGAGCTGAAGAAATTGGAGGATAAGATTGAAGAAAAAATCACAGCTGAGAAAACGACTATCCAGGAAACCAAGCGAGTCAAGTTTCTTCGTGATGAAGAGGATTACCGCACAGGACGTGTGTATAGATGGCGTTGTGGTAACCAGGGTTACCAATCGGTCCGTAGATTCAACAATACGAAAAGAGCCAATAGAAACAGGAATCGGCATACACGAGATACAAGCATCACTACCGGAACCGATACGTCATCAGACGACGCCACACAGTACCCTTTGTGAAACTTAACAGTATTATACTCAAGGGGGGCGATAAGGGAGGTGCCACTGTAGTGATGGATAAACATTATTATGTTAGTGAAATTAGAGATCAGCTCGGTGACACCTCCACTTATAGGAAAATATCTAACAACCCCCTCAGTGCAATACAAAAAGAAATTAACCACATAGTGAAACGGGCTGAAAACCAGCAAATAATCGACAAGAAATTGGTTGATTATTTGCAAGTAGAGGACCCAAAAATACCCATTTTCTATACGGTCCCTAAAATTCACAAAGACCCCACTAGACCACCAGGCAGGCCTATTGTTTCATGTGTAGGTTCAGTATATACCAATATAGCAATTTATTTAGATAAATTGCTGCAACCAGAAGTGGTAAAAATGGCCAGTTACCTGAAAGATACATTTTTTGGATAAAATAAAATCTTTAGAATTGCAGTCAGATAGATATATACTTTACACAATGGATGTTAAGAGTTTATATACCTCTATCAGCCATGAAACAGGTATTGCCATTATAAGAAAGGTGCTGATGGTCAGTGGTGGTTATTCACAAGCACAATGTTGTTTTTTGGAAGATCTGTTGCGTCTGGTATTATACTGGAATTTTTTTCTTTTCCAGGATGACTGGTTCATACAAGTAAGGGGGACAGCCATGGGCTCCAATGTTGCCCCATCATACGCCAACCTCTACATGAATGAGTTTGAGGAGCGCCAAGTATATGAAAATCATCTATTTAGACAGTATGGATCAGTATGGTGGCGCTACATAGATGACGTGTTTGGCGTGTGGTGGGGCAGCATTGGAGAACTAGAAGACTTTACTAGAGAACTTAATACTATGGTAAGAGGCTTACAATTTTCCTTGACATACAGTGAGGAGAGTATAACATTTCTTGACACTAAGATTACTAAAGGACAGAATAGACTCGACATAGATATCTTTTCAAAAGAGACTGACAGGAACACCTTGTTAGAATATAACAGCTTCCATCCTAAAGGCCTCATTAACTCATTACCCAAGAGCCAATTATTAAGGGTACAGAGAATAGTAAACACACCAGAAGTCAAGAGCAAAAGGCTGTTAGAAATGTCAAATAAATTTGATCAAAGAGGATACCCTACACAACTGTTGAGTCAAACAATAAAAGACATCACCACACCTAGGGCATTAAAAGAAAAAACTAAAAAACAAGATAGACTAGTATTTGTGTCGCAACATAGCTCACATAGCCAAGCTGTAGCAAAAGCTATAAAAAAGCACTGGCACATACTTAAGGATTGTAACCCTAGGATTGAACAGTTCAGGGATTACCCTTTAATGGCATATAGGAGGGTAAAAAACATCTGAGACCACCTTATAAGAAGTGATGTTGGGTCAGAGAGAAGGGATACACAAACATACATGCAAGCAAAAAGAAATGGCTGTTACCCCTGCCTAGGATGTGTCAGTTGCAATTCAGTCATAAAAGGTCCAAACTTCTATCATCCACACAATGGCAGACGTTATGACATTAGGGGGTTTCACACTTATGATACTAGCTATGTAGTCTATCTTATAAAATGCCCATGTTCTATGTATTACTTAGGAGAGACCACACAGAAAGTAAAAGACAGACTGAGCCAACACAGGTCAAATATAAGGAAAAAAAATCTGGAGGCACCTCTATCCAAACATTTTTTAGAAAAAGGCCATAGTATAAGCCAGCTACGCTGGCAAATTATACAACACATCCCTATTCAGCGCAATGGGACTAATGGAGAAAAAATCCTCTAACAACAAGAGATGAGATGGATATACCAATTGGATACTCTTATTCCCAAAGGGTTGAATAGGGATTTTGACCTTAATTGTTTCTCTTAAAGTATAAGTCAAAAACTCTAAAACCTTATGATCACTCAAAGTATAACTGTATGCAAAAAAAGTTTAATATGAAAAGTTCAATATGATAAGTTGCAAACAACTAGGGTACTTTACCTATGTGTTTACATTATTGAGATTACATTGCAATAAGATATTGAAATCTGGAAAGTTAGTTTAACTAAGGTAAATATTAGTGATAATATAAGCATGTACAATAATGGTAAAACTATCTATACATCTATCATTGCCATATGTAAACTGTTTAGTCAGATACATTTGTTTTTAACATGTTGTATATACATTGTATTGGGCAACCACTAGGGGGTGTGAAACCTCCAAAATTGAAGCCGGTTGGCGCCAAAGAAAGGTATAAATTGTTTGAAACAATGTGATACAATCAGCATGACTAAGTGGGTTTACCACGAAACGTTGCTGCTTTTAATGTAACTTCTAATAAAAGTATTTATATCCAAGATACTGGTGCTGGTGTTACTACGAGTGTATAATTGTTTGATGTAGGGTAGTGAGTATAGAAACATTATGTTGGAATAACAATAAAATAAGGAATAAAAAAGTGAACACAAAAACAAAATAAACAGATAATACATAATTGTATAATCTAACAATGTTGACAGTCACGATGTGTAACTGCTCAATGAGGGAAAACAAGGGGGGTCTAGTGGGTATTAAGGGACTAATACCTCACTAGTAGGCAGTACCCTTTGATAAGGGTTATATTACAATGACTGTTAACAAATAATAACTAGCAGTTAATAATCATCAGTCAATGATCAACAATCAACAATAACAGTTAACACTTAACAGATCTAGCTTCTAATTTAGCTAAGTTAAATGTCTCTCAAAGTAAATGTTCAAGGAAGCATAAGAGTAAATCAACATACCACAGCTAGGACACTTATTATCTGATTATAGTGTTCATTTAAAATTGTTGTCCAAGTTGGCTTAGGGATTGTATCACGGGGTCAACATCAGAGGAAGAATGATTTGGTGCTGACTTGGTTCTCTTCCTATTTATTTTCATCCATTCTTGTCATTGGGGTTTTGGGTAAGTTGAGGGCGAGTGATCTCTTGATGGAGGTGGAGAGTTGAGGGAAGGCAATTGTGGGTGAGGCATTCCTAGTTGGTTGCAAAAAGCATCCAGATCATCCGGTGTTCTGTAGGTGAATACTTGAGTTCTTTTTAAGACGTTGATGCAAAAGGGGAATACCCATCTGTAAGGTATTTTAAGACTTTTTAGGTGAATGGTCTGGAATGTTGCTTCCTTCCTTTTAGTCAGCTTAAAAGGGCTAAGATCCGCATATATTTGAATGGTGTTACCCTCAAATGTAATGATTTTTGCTTTTCTGGAGGCCTCCATGTTTCGTTCCTTATAATTGAAGATTTGGAACTTTAGGATAATGTCTCTCGGAGGTTTGTTCTCAGAAGGCTTAAGCCTGAGGACCCTGTGGGCTCTATCCAGTGGTAATGATGGAGTTTCTTCTGATTGTAAGAGAAAATTAAATAATATCTGTAGGTAAGGGACAAGTTGGTTTGGTGTTATTGTTTCCGGTTCCCCTCGTACTCTGGCATTGTTACGTCATCCTCAGTTATCTAAATCTTCAAGATGTAGCTGCATCTGATGTATTATTTTATCTTGAGTTTCGAGGGTTTGATTGTGGGAGTCCAATTCTTTTTTGACTTGTTCAGCATCTTCTTCAAGGTACAGGGTTCTATCTCCTATGTCAGATATGTCCTTTTTGACCTCAGTGAGGCCCATTTTTATGAGTTTCCCTCAAGAAAAGAGGCAAAATCATCTTTTGTAGGATCATTTAAAAGATCCGCTTTAGTGAGAGGATCTTTGTCCTGATGAGTAGGAGGTGTTGTGTTTGAAGTTACTTCTTCATTTTCCTAACCTTGCGATTCTGGATTGTCATCTGAGGAAGTTTCTAGAATCTTGAAAAAGTTGTTTAATTTGCCAGGTGTGTTAGAGAGTCCTTTAGTTGCCTTGTTTTGTCTAGAAGTTCTCTTTGAGGCCATTGTGGCAAAGTGATGCTGCAGTAAGATAGGCCTAATTAGTGTAAAAGATGGAACTGGCGGACGGCTCGTCAGCTGGTGTGAAACTGTAACGAGTACTGAAACTCTAGGTTAATGTGTGACAATGTTTCAGTATCGTGATTTGGATATAGAGTGCAAGAAATAGCTGGTCTCAAAATATAAGACCTGTTACACCAAAATCGTAATTCACACTATGAGGAAGTATGAATAGTAAGTTTCAGTGTGATTTATAAAGAGCCCAAAAGTTAAATGTATAAAAGGGTAAATGTATACAACTGGTATTGCAGCAGTTTAGAAAAGTTTCATAATCTTGGCAAATCAGGATAATACTTAAGGAAAGAATCTGTACTTTATCAGAGACTGAGTGCATACCTTGTTGTTTAGTGAAAAGTCCATTCAGTATAACACGGAGTTGAGCAGCAGAGATGGGTAGACACAGAGGAGAGATCCGGTGTTCCAGTTAGCAAGACTGTGGCGTGGCGTCTGACGTCAGCGGAGCTGACTCGTAGTTACAGCGGTAAGGAAGCTTTGAAATAGTTACAATTTGAAAGAGACACAAAATATAAAGATTGTACCTTGAAGCAATTCTTTCACTTGGTTAGGCAACTGAGGCTGTAGTTGAAAACAGAAAGTATACCCAGTCCGTAGTTCGGAGTAGTTGCGGTGAGGGCTGAATGATCAGCAGTGCTGAAAAAAGAAATAACTCACACAAAAGTTTAGACAGGGGTTGTAAATGGAAAACAATGTTCATCTGTGAGATTTCCAAAGTATAAACATGAGAAGCTTAGAGGAGAATGTTCCCTAGTGGGTAGCAAACAAAATACTAAGCAATGTGCTTAGAGAAAGGTGTGGTTTTAAGATAGGTGAGGTGGTTTTATTGGAAGTAATACTTAAAGGTATACACACCTACACACAAGTTCTGACAGAAACCAAGTCTTTTGGTTAGGCCCTTTTTATGTGAGGGTCTCTTAGGGTGTCAAAGGTAGTGTTATACCTCCTCCTTGAGAAGTGAGTTTGTAGGTTAGGTGTACTCTCTGCAGTACGTTAGTATACTTTTATAGGTCGTGGCCTGATCTATTAAGTAGCCCTTTCACTAAGGCAGGTCCCAAACTGTGTTATTGTAGTAAGATAAAATGTAGGGCCTGCTAATTTTTTTTAAATGTTGGCCTCTGAAGCTTGCACTCTTATTACGTTATGTTATGGCATCCTGGGGTGAAAGCCCAGATCGAGTTTATATCTCCACTGGGCTTTAGGCAAAGACACATGTGCTGTCCTGTGCAACTTGTCTGATAGTCTGTAGTATAGGACTACTATTGATGTGACGTTATTGTGAAGTAAACAGGCGAGTGTGCGGCCTGACTTTAGAATCCCATTTCCACTTGTGGGTATTGATGTGTGGAGTCAGGGATAGAGGGCGGCTTGTGCAAGATAGATGATGTGGAGCTGCTGATATTACCTGCCTCTTTTGCCAACTCCTTCTGGTCCCACGGTGTGTGAGTATGTGTGATCGCCGCACTTGCCTCTCCGTCTACGCGGCAGTCATTTGAAGCGGATCGGAAGAATGCTGTTGTGTTCCAGCGTTAAGCCTGCTGCATCGGTGGAGTCAGATGGCTTTTATTGTGCCAGGTTTCGCTCCGGGTTACTGCTTACGGAGCTCTTAGTTTAATCAGCCATGTTGTTCATTGGCCGGCTCCCGGGTTAATAATTTTTATTAGTGTCGGCAATGTCGGGGAGCGGTGGAAAAGGGGTTAATAATTTTTATTTGTGTCGGTGATGTCTGTGAGTGGCAGAATAGAGGAGTTTAGACTTGCGGTTTATGTTAGGGTGTTTAGGTGTAGGTTTAAAAGTAACTTTCTTTTCCGCATAGACATTAATGGGGTTGTGTTATAGCGATCTTCATTCCGCGATCACAGGTATTAGTTTTTTTTCTAAAACTCTCTCCCTATTGATGTCTATGGGGGAAAGCGTGCACAAGCACGTAAACTCAGCCCTTGGCTTTTGTGCGGTATGGAGCTTAATGCACCATAACGCACAGCACAAGGAGGCTTTTAGTAACTCATAATGGCAGCGCTATGGAGAGTGCAATAACGCAATTTTTTTGGCGTTAGTTTTGCACCCTGTTTAGCACAAAACTCGTAATCTAGGTGTATGTTAGGTTATGTTTGCCTCCATGTGAACAAGGTTCAGGTTGAAACCGAAACGTTATGGCATAAGGCATATTTATTCCTTGCTGAAATAAAGGCTTTTTGATATATACACCATGAGTGCCTGTCTGTGGATACCTACAAGGGCTGGAGCCGGTCTCAGGTTGTTCACAAGTACTGCTAGATAAAAGTTAACAGTGCACCCGGGAGTTGCAACCAAGGTAAGTGTTGTTCAGATCATTTGAGGACTCTCTCTCTCTCTCTCTCTCTCTCTCTCTCTCTCTCTATATATATATATATATATATATATATATATATATATATATTTATTATAAAAGGGTTAAAAAGAGATATGGTATTCATCAACACCTTGATATATATCTTTTTATCCCCTTTTACAATTTTTTTTTAGATTGGTTGCGATATCCATTGAAAGTATAGGGAGCACTAAACGGATGTCGGCAGCTATAAACCTTTTCTGGTAAATCTGTTTTACCATGGACTAGTACTATAAATTCTCATGCTAATGTTTTTAGGACCTAAATAAAGTAACTCCTCATATATACATGTTACTTGTCACCAATCACGGGGATAATAAGGTGAAATATGTAGAGGTTAATCCTGGATATAAAAGGACATGGTGTTTCATGATTCAGATTAGGTGTGAAATTTTGAAATATATCTTGTTCCTTTTTCTTGCCAACTCTTGCAAGGCTGCCCCGGGTGGAATGATTGTAAAAAAGGGGCAGTGCCTGCGAGTGGCGAGATGGCTCCTTTCAAAAGTATTGGAGCTCACTGGATAGGGCCACTTTGCTCCATACAGCGAAGTTAGCAGGGAGCAGGAGGAGCACATTAAAATTAAAATCCTGCAGCCAATATAACTCACATTATGCTGCTTTCTGCATAGATCATCTTATATTCGCCTATATTTTCGTATATATGTGTTTTTCTATTAGGGTTATAATTATTTTGAGTGTTCTGAGAAAAGCTTGCCACATTTTATTTGGTGAAAAAAAAACTGTGATATCTGCAGTGCGAAAATCTTTAGATTAGAGAGACATTTTCATATATGCCCATGTTCGGCCCATTTTACGAAAAAAACAACAATTACACTTTACAGAAAAGGGGTCTAAGATCTATCCTATATGGATACACGGACTCTCAGAGGAAAAAAAATACACACAAAAAACACAAGTATAAAGTAAAAACAATAAGACTATATATCTCTCATATGTATGAGAAAAAAACATAATTTCTGCTTACCTGATAAATGTATTTCGCTTGTGATGTATTGAGTCCACGGATTCATCCTTACTTGTGGGATATTCTCCTCCCCTACAGGAAGTGGCAAAGAGAGCACCCACAGCAGAGCTGCCTATATAGCTCCCCCCTTAGCTCCACCCCCCAGTCATTCTACCGAAGGCTAAGAAGAAAAAGGAGAAACCATAGGGTGCAGTGGTGACTGAAAGTTTAAATTTAAAATATATATGCCTGTCTTAAAAAACAGGGCGGGCCGTGGACTCGATACATCACAAGAGAAATAAATTTATCAGGTAAGCATATATTATGTTTTCTCTTGTAAGATGTATCGAGTCCACGGATTCATCCTTACTTGTGGGATACCAATACCAAAACTTTAGGACACGGATGAAGCAAGGGACAATACAGGGACCTTAAACGGAAGGCACCACTGCTTGTAGAACCTTTCTCCCAAAAATAGCCTCCGAAGAAGCAAAAGTATCGAATTTGTAAAATTTGGAAAAAGTATGAAGCGAAGACCAAGTCGCCGCCTTACAAATCTGTTCAACAGAAGCCTCATTTTTAAAAGCCCATGTGGAAGCCACAGCTCTAGTAGAATGAGCAGTAATCCTTTCAGGAGGCTGCCGTCCAGCAGTCTCATAGGCCAAACGGATGATGCTTTTCAGCCAAAAGGAAAGAGAGGTAGCTGTAACCCTTTGACCTCTCCGTTTACCAGAATAAACAACAAACAAAGAAGATGTTTGACGGAAATTTAGTTGCTTGTAAGTAGAATTTTAAAGCACGAACCACATCAAGATTGTGTAACAAACGTTCCTTCTTAGATGAAGGATTAGGACACAAAGGAACCACAATCTCTTGATTGATATTCTTATTAGAAACAACCTTAGGAAGAAACCCAGGTTTGGTTCGTAAAACCACCTTATCTGCATGGAAAACAAGGTAAGGGGAATCACATTGTAAAGCAGATAGCTCAGAAACTCTTCGAGCCAAAGAGATAGCTACTAAAAACAAAACTTTCCAAGATAGAAGCTTAATATCTATGGAATTCATAGGTTCAAATGGAACCTCTTGAAGAACGTTAAGAACTAAGTTAAGGCTCCATGGCGGAGCAACAGGTTTAAATACAGGCTTGATTCTGACCAATGCTTTAACCTCTGGGACATCTGCCAGACGTTTGTGAAGTAGAATAGACAAAGCAGATATTTGACCCTTAAGAGAACTAGCAGATAATCCCTTCTAGAAACCATCTTGGAGAAAAGACAATATTCTAGGAATCCTAATCTTACTCCACGAGTAACCTTTGGATTCACACCAATAAAGATATTTGCGCCTAATCTTATGATAAATCTTCCTGGTGACAGGCTTTCTAGCCTGAATCAGGGTATCAATGACCGATTCAGAGAAACCTTTGATAAAATCATGCTTTGATAAAATCATGCGTTCAATCTCCAAGCAGTCAGATGCAGAGAAATTAGATTTGGATGCATGAACGGGCCTTGAATTAGAAGGTCCCGTCTCGCTGGCAGAGTCCATGGTGGAACCGAGGACATGCCCACTAGGTCTGCATACCAAGTCCTGCGTGGTCACGCAGGAGCTATCAGAATTACCGAAGCTCTCTCCTGATTGATTCTGGCAACCAGACGTGGGAGGAGAGAAAATGGTGGAAATACATAAGCCAGATTGAAGAACCAAGGCACTGCTAGAGCATCTATCAGTACTGCCTTGGGATCCCGGGACCTGGACCCGTAACGAGGAAGTTTGGCATTCTGACGAGACGCCATCAGATCCAATTCTGGTGTGCCCCATAGCTGAATCAGCTGGGCGAATCCCTCCGGATGGAGTTCCCACTCCCCCGGATGAAGAGTCTGACGACTTAGAAAATCCTCCTTCCAGTTCTCTACTCCTGGGATGTGGATTGCTGAGAGATGGCAAGAGTGATCCTCTGCCCACCGGATTATTTTGGTTACCTCCATCATCGCTAGAGAACTCCTTGTTCCTCCCTGATTATTGATATAAGCTACAGTCGTGATGTTGTCCGACTGAAACCTGATGAATTTGGCCGCAGCAAGCTGAGGCCACGCCTGAAGCGCATTGAAAATCGCTCTCAGTTCTAAAATGTTTATCGGGAGGAGAGCTTCCTCCCGAGACCATAAGCCCTGTGCTTTCAGGGAGTTCCAGACTGCACCCCAGTCTAGCAGGCTGGCATCTGTTGATACAATGAGCCACTCTGGCCTGCAGAAGCACATTCCCTGAGACAGGTGGTCCTGAGACAACCACCAGAGAAGAGAATCTCTGGTCTCCTGGTCCAGATGCAGTTGAGGAGATAAGACTGCATAATCCCCATTCCACTGTTTGAGCATGCATAATTGCAGTGGTCTGAGGTGTAGACGGGCAAAAGGAACTATGTCCATTGCCGCTACCATGAGTCCTATTACCTCCATACAGTGAGCCACTGATGGCCGAGGAATGGAATGAAGAACTTGGCAAGTGGATAAGAGTTTTAACTTTCTGACCTCCATCAGAAAAATTCTCATTTCTACCGAGTCTATCAGAGTACCTAGGAAGGAAACTCTTGTAAGAGGGAACTCTTTTTTATGTTCACCTTCCACCCGTGAGATGTCAGAAAAGCCAACACGATGTCTGTGTGAGACTTGGCTAGCTGGAAAAGCGATGCCTGAATTAAGATGTCATCTAGATAAGGCGCCACTGCTATGCCCCGTGGTCGTAGAATCACCAGCCGTAGCCAACCCGAAAGGAAGGGCCACAAACTGGAAATGCCTGTTTAGAAAGGCAAATCTGAGTAATTGATGATGATCTCTGTGAATAGGGATGTGTAGATACGCATCATTTAAGTCAACGGTAGTCATATATTGACCCTCCTGGATCAGAGGTAGAATAGTCCGAATAGTCTCCATCTTGAATGATGGAACCTTGAGGAATTTGTTTAGAATTTTGAGATCCAAAATTGGTCTGAAGGTTCCCTCTTTCTTGGGAACCACAAACAGGTTTGAATAAAACCCTAGCCCCTGTTCCTCCTTCAGGACTGGGCGAATCACCCCCATGGTATGTAGGTCTTCTACACAGCGTAAGAACGCCTCTCTCTTTGTCTGGTTTACAGACAATTGAGAAATGTGAAATCTCCCTCTTGGAAGGGAGCCCTTGAATTCCAGAAGATGTCCCTGGGACATAATCTCTAAAGCCCAGGGATCCTGAACATCTCTCGCCCAAGCCTGAGCGAAGAAAGAGAGTCTGCCCCCTACTAGATCCGGTCCTGGATTGGGGGCTACCCCTTCATGCTGTCTTAGAGGCAGCTGCAGGCTTCTTGGCCTGTTTACCCTTGTTCCAAGCCTGGTTAGGTCTCCAGACAGACTTGGATTGGGCAAAATTCCCCTCTTGCTTTGTAGCAGAGGAGGCTGAAGCGGGACCACTCTTAAAGTTCAGAAAGGAACAAAAATTATTTTGTTTGGCCCTCATCTTATTTGATCTATCCTGAGGGAGGGCATGACCTTTCCCTCCAGTGATGTCTGAAATAATCTCCTTCAGTTCAGGCCCGAATAGGGTCTTACCTTTGAAAGGAATGTTCAAAAGTTTAGATTTAGATGACAAATCAGCAGACCAGGACTTAAGCCATAACGCCCTGCATGCTAAAATGGCATAACCTGAATTCTTTGCCGCTAATTTAGCCAGTTGGAATGCGGCATCTGTAATAAAAGAATTAGCCAACTTAAGGGCCTTAATTCTGTCCATAATTTCTTCTAATGGAGTCTCCATTTGAAGAGCCTCCTCTAGAGCCTCAAACCAGAAAGCAGCTGCAGTCGTTACAGGAACAATGCACGGAATAGGTTGGAGAGAAAAACCTTGATGAACAAAAATTTTCTTCAAGAGACCCTCTAATTTTTTATCCATAGGATCTTTGAAAGCACAACTGTCTTCGATAGGTATAGTTGTACGCTTAGACAGAGTAGAAATAGCTCCCTCCACCTTAGGAACTATCTGCCATGAGTCCCTTATGGTGTCAGATATGGGAAATATTTTCTTAAAAACAGGAGGGGGAGAAAACGGAATACCTGGTCTATCCCACTCCTTAGCAATAATATTCACAATCCTCTTAGGGACTGGAAAAACATCAGTGTAAACAGTAACCTCCAAGTATCTATCCATTTTACACAATTTCTCTGGGACCAATATAGGGTCACAATCATCTAGAGTTGCTAATACCTCCCTAAGCAATAAAGGGAGGTGTTCAAGCTTAAATTTAAAGGCCGTCATATCAGAATCTTTCTGAGGAAGCGTCTTTCCTGAATCAGAAATTTCTCCCTCAGATAACAAATCCCTCGCCCCTTCAGAGCATTGTGAGGGTATATCAGAAACGGCTACTAAAGCGTGAGACGGCTCAGCATTTTTCCTTAACCCAGAGCTGTCCCGCTTTCCTTGTAAACCAGGCAGTTTGGATAAAACCTCAGTGAGGGTTGTATTCATAACTGTGGCCATGTCTTGTAAAGTAAATGAATGTGATGCACTAGAGGTACTTGGCGTCACTTGTGCGGGCGTTACTGGTTGTGACACTTGGTGAGAGCTAGATGGCGAACCCTCATTTACTTCTGACTGAGAATCATCTATTGCTCTATTATAAGTGCTAATATATGTTCTTTATAATTTATAGACATATCAGTACATTTGGGACACATTCTAAGAGGGGGTTCCACAATGGCTTCCAAACATATTGAACAAGGAGTTTCCTTGGTATCAGACGTGTTTAAACAGGCTAGTAATGAAACAAGCAAGCTTGGAAAACACTGTAATCAAAGTAAATAACACTTAGAAATTAAATGGTACTGTGCCTTTAAGAGAAAAAAAGCTGCACAAGTTCTGCAAAACAGTGTAAAAAAGCAGAAAACTTAACAATTTTTTTACAGTAGTATCTTACAGCCTTAGTAACTTTGCACAACTATGCAAATACACAATTAACCCCTAAATGGCAAAACTGGATTGGAAAATGACAAAACCAGTAAAAAAGACTTTCAGCGCCTTGCCACAGCTCTGCTGTGGTGCCTACCTGCCCTTCAGAATGATTTGTGGGGAAAAAAAACTCCTTTACAGCGCTCAGAACACAGCAGGAGCAGATGGATGACTCTTAAGGAAAAGAAACTGCGCAACTAAGGCGCGAAAATAGGCCCCTCCCACCTCACTCGATGTTTTGAGGCCTATTAGAAAAACACCTGAGTGTCTCTTAAATAACTATGTGGGTTAAAAAACCCTAACACAAGCCACAATGACCCCTTTAGTCCCTTCAAAAAACGTTATAAATGCATCATTTACTGAACAAACAAAAAACGTTTTTCCTAACAGTGTCACCAGTAACAAAAGAGCCCTTCAAGTAAGCTGAAATTCCTATTCCAAGTGTCTGAAAACAGCTTACCCTTTCCCCATGGGGATATTGCCAGCCTTTTTTTAGAATAAACACAGTCTATCTAGAAAAACATAGACTGAACATACCTCATATGCAGCTTAGCATGCAAACCGTTCCCTCAACTGAAGTTTTCCTGTACTCTTCAGCCTTTGTGAGAACAGCAGTGGATCTTAGTTACAAAGTGCTAAGATCATAATCCTCCTTAGAGAAAACAGAATTTATGCTTACCTGATAAATTACTTTCTCCAACGGTGTGTCCGGTCCACGGCGTCATCCTTACTTGTGGGAATATCTCTTCCCCAACAGGAAATGGCAAAGAGTCCCAGCAAAGCTGGCCATATAGTCCCTCCTAGGCTCTGCCCACCCCAGTCATTCGACCGACGGACAGGAGGAAAAAATAGGAGAAACCATAGGGTGTCGTGGTGACTGTAGTTAGAGAAAATAATTCATCGGACCTGATTAGAAAACCTGGGCGGGCCATGGACCGGACACACCGTTGGAGAAAGTAATTTATCAGGTAAGCATAAATTCTGTTTTCTCCAACATTGGTGTGTCCGGTCCACGGCGTCATCCTTACTTGTGGGAACCAATACCAAAGCTTTAGGACACGGATGAAGGGAGGGAGCAAATCAGGTCACCTAAACGGAAGGCACCACGGCTTGCAAAACCTTTCTCCCAAAAATAGCCTCCGAAGAAGCAAAAGTATCAAATTTGTAAAATTTGGCAAAAGTGTGCAGTGAAGACCAAGTCGCTGCCTTACATATCTGATCAACAGAAGCCTCGTTCTTGAAGGCCCATGTGGAAGCTACAGCCCTAGTGGAGTGAGCTGTGATTCTTTCAGGAGGCTGCCGTCCGGCAGTCTCATAAGCCAATCGGATGATGCTTTTAAGCCAAAAGGAAAGAGATGTAGAAGTTGCTTTTTGACCTCTCCTTTTACCAGAATAGACGACAAACAGAGAAGAAGTTTGTCTGAACTCTTTTGTAGCTGCTAAGTAGAATTTTAGAGCACGGACTACATCTAAATTGTGTAGCAAACGTTCCTTCTTTGAAACTGGATTCGGACACAAAGAAGGTACAACTATCTCCTGATTAATATTTTTGTTGGAAACAACCTTTGGTAGAAAACCAGGCTTAGTACGCAGAACAACCTTATCTGAATGGAACACCAGATAGGGTGGAGTACACTGTAGAGTAGATAACTCAGAAACTCTTCTAGCAGAAGAAATAGCAACCAAAAACAAAACTTTCCAAGATAACAACTTAATATCTATGGAATGTAAAGGTTCAAACGGAACCCCTTGAAGAACTGAAAGAACTAGGTTTAAACTCCAGGGAGGAGTCAAAGGTCTGTTAACAGGCTTGATCCTAACCAAAGCCTGAACAAATGCTTGAACATCTGGTACAACTGCCAGTCGTTTGTGTAATAGGACAGATAAAGCAGAAATCTGTCCCTTTAGAGAACTCGCAGATAATCCTTTATCCAAACCTTCTTGTAGAAAGGAAAGAATCCTAGGAATCTTTATCTTATTCCATGGGAATCCCTTGGATTCACACCAGCAGATATATCTTTTCCATATTTTATGGTAAATCTTTCTAGTTACCGGTTTTCTGGCTTGAACCAGAGTATCTATCACGGAATCTGAAAACCCACGCTTTGATAGAATCAAGCGTTCAATCTCCAAGCCGTCAGCTGGAGGGAGACCAGATTTGGATGTTCGAATGGACCCTGAACAAGAAGGTCCTGTCTCAAAGGTAGCTTCCATGGTGGAACCGATGACATATTCACCAGGTCTGCATACCAAGTCCTGCGTGGCCACGCAGGAGCTATCAAGATCACCAAGGCCCTCTCCTGTTTGATCCTGGCTACCAGCCTGGGAATGAGAGGAAACGGTGGAAACACATAAGCTAGGTTGAAGGTCCAAGGCGCTACTAGTGCATCCACTAGAGTCGCCTTGGGATCCCTGGATCTGGATCCGTAGCAAGGAACCTTGAAGTTCTGACGAGACACCATCAGATCCATATCTGGAATGCCCCACAGTTGCGTCAACTGGGCAAAGATCTCCGGGTGGAGTTCCCACCCCCCCGGATGGAATGTCTGACGACTCAAATAATCCGCTTCCCAGTTTTCCACACCTGGAATGTGGATCGCAGATAGGTGGCAGGAGTGATTCTCCGCCCATTGTATTATTTTGGTCACTTCTTTCATCGCCAGGGAACTCCTTGTTCCCCCCTGATGATTGAGATACGCAACAGTCGTCATGTTGTCTGATTGGAATCTTATGAATCTGGCCTTTGCTAGCTGAGGCCAAGCCCTGAGAGCATTGAATATCGCTCTTAGTTCCAGAATGTTTATCGGGAGAAGAGACTCTTCCCGAGACCACAGTCCCTGAGCTTTCAGGGATTCCCAGACCGCGCCCCAGCCCACTAGGCTGGCGTCGGTCGTGACGATGACCCACTCTGGACTGCGGAAGCTCATTCCCTGGGATAGGTGATCCTGGGTTAGCCACCAATGGAGTGAGTCTCTGGTCTTCTGATCTACTTGAATCACTGGAGACAAGTCTGTATAGTCCCCATTCCACTGTTTCAGCATGCACAGTTGTAATGGTCTTAGATGAATTCGCGCAAAAGGAACTATGTCCATTGCTGCAACCATCAATCCTACTACTTCCATGCACTGAGCTACGGAAGGACGAGGAATAGAATGAAGAACTTGACAAGCGTTTAGAAGTTTTGACTTTCTGACTTCTGTCAAGAAAATCCTCATTTCTAAGGAATCTATTATTGTTCCCAAGAAGGGAACTCTTGTCAACGGAGACAGGGAACTTTTTTCTATGTTCACCTTCCATCCATGAGATCTGAGAAAGGCTAGAACGATGTCTGAGTGAGCCTTTGCCTTTGAAAGAGACGACGCTTGTACTAGAATGTCGTCCAAGTACGGTACTACTGCAATGCCCCTTGGTCTTAGAACCGCTAGAAGGGATCCGAGTACCTTTGTGAAAATCCTTGGAGCAGTGGCTAACCCGAATGGGAGGGCCACAAACCGGTAATGTTTGTCCAGAAAGGCGAACCTTAGGAACTGATGATGTTCTTTGTGGATAGGGATATGTAGATACGCATCCTTTAGATCCACGGTAGTCATAAATTGACCTTCCTGAATTGTGGGTAGAATCGTTCGAATGGTTTCCATCTTGAACAATGGTACTCTGAGAAATTTGTTTAGGATCTTTAAATCCAGGATTGGTCTGAAAGTTCCCTCTTTTTTGGGAACTACAAACAGATTTGAGTAAAATCCCATTCCTTGTTCCGCCGTTGGAACTGGGTGTATCACTCCCATCTTTAACAGGTCTTCTACACAATGTAAGAATGCCTGTCTCTTTATTTGGTTTGAGGATAAGTGAGACATGTGGAACCTTCCCCTTGGGGGTAGTTCCTTGAATTCCAGAAGATAACCCTGAGAAACTATTTCTAGCGTCCAGGGATCCTGAACATCTCTTGCCCAAGCCTGAGCAAAGAGAGAGAGTCTGCCCCCCACTAGATCCGGTCCCGGATCGGGGGCTACTCCTTCATGCTGTTTTGTTAGCAGCGGCAGGCTTCTTGGCCTGCTTACCCTTCTTCCAGCCTTGCATCGGTTTCCAGGCTGGTTTGGTCTGTGAGGTATTACCCTCTTGCTTAGAGGATGCAGAATTAGAGCCAGGTCCGTTCCTGAAATTACGAAAGGAATGAAAATTAGACTTATTCTTGGCTTTGAAAGGCCTATCTTGTGGGAGGGCGTGGCCCTTTCCCCCAGTGATGTCTGAGATAATCTCTTTCAATTCTGGCCCAAAGAGAGTTTTACCCTTGAAGGGGATATTAAGCAATTTTGTCTTGGATGATACATCCGCTGACCAAGACTTTAGCCATAGCGCTCTGCGCGCCACAATTGCAAACCCTGAATTTTTCGCTGCTAATCTAGCTATTTGCAAAGCGGCATCTAAAATAAAAGAGTTAGCCAACTTAAGTGCGTGAACTCTGTCCATAACCTCCTCATATGGAGTCTCTCTACTGAGCGACTTTTCTAGTTCCTCGAACCAGAACCACGCTGCTGTAGTGACAGGAACAATGCACAAAATGGGTTGAAGAAGGTAACCTTGCTGTATAAAAATCTTTTTAAGCAAACCCTCCAATTTTTTATCCATAGGATCTTTGAAAGCACAATTATCCTCGATAGGAATAGTAGTGCGCTTGTTTAGAGTAGAAACTGCCCCATCAACCTTAGGGACTGTCTGCCATAAGTCCTTTCTGGGGTCGACCATAGGAAATAATTTCTTAAATATAGGAGGGGGAACAAAAGGTATGCCGGGCTTCTCCCATTCCTTATTCACTATGTCCGCCACCCGCTTGGGTATAGGAAAAGCGTCTGGGTGCACCGGAACCTCTAGGAACTTGTCCATCTTGCATAATTTTTCTGGAATGACCAGGTTGTCACAATCATCCAGAGTAGATAGCACCTCCTTAAGCAGTGCGCGGAGATGTTCTAATTTAAATTTAAATGTCACAACATCAGGTTCAGCCTGTTGGGAAATTTTTCCTGAATCTGAAATTTCCCCATCTGACAAAACCTCCCTCATGGCCCCTTCAGATTGGTGTGAGGGTATGACAGAACAATTATCATCAGCGCCCTCCTGTTCTTCAGTGTTTAAAACAGAGCAATCGCGCTTTCTCTGATATGCAGGCATTTTGGATAAAATATTTGCTATGGAGTTATCCATTACAGCCGTCAATTGTTGCATGGTAATAAGCAATGGCGCGCTAGAAGTACTAGGGGCCTCCTGCGTGGGCAAAACTGGTGTAGACACAGAAGGAGATGATGTAGAACCATGTCTACACCCTTCATCTGATGAATCATCTTGGGCAACTTCATTATCTGTGACAGTACTGTCCTTACTTGTTTTGGACGCTTTGGCACAATTATCACATAATTTAGAAGGGGGAGACACATTGACTTTCATACATATAGAACATAGCTTATCTGAAGGCACAGGCATGTTAAACAGGCTTAAACTTGTCAGTAAAACACAAAAACCGTTTTAAAACAAAACCGTTACTGTCTCTTTAAATTTTAAACAGAGCACACTTTATTACTGAATATGTGAAAAAATATGAAGGAATCGTTCAAAATTTACCAAAATTTCACCACAGTGTCTTAAAGCATTAAGTATTGCACACCAATTTTCAGAGCTTTAACCCTTAAAATAACGAAACCGGAGCCGGTTACAGTTTTAACCCCTCTACAGTCCAAGCTACAGCCTTTGCTGCGACTCTACCAAGCCCAGAGGGGAATACGATACCAAATGACGCCTTCTAGGAACTTTTCCAACTATCTTCAGGTCCTCACACATGCATCTGCATGTCTTGCTCTCAAAAACAACTGCGCAGTAATGGCGCGAAAATGAGGCTCAGCCTACAACTGGGAAGGCCCTTCCTGACTGGAAAAGGTGTCTAACAGAGTGCCTGACGTTAAAAAACGTTCCCCAAGTTTATAAATGTGAAATACCGGCATAAACATGTATAAAATGCCCAAATAAAGCAATCGATTTTGCCCATAAAAGTGTCTACCAGTTTTATAGCCCATATTAAGCCCTTTATTCTGCTTGAGACTAAGAAAATGACTTACCGGTCCCCATGAGGGGAAATAACAGCCTTCCAGCATTACACAGTCTTGTTAGAAATATGGCTAGTCATACCTTAAGCAGAAAAGTCTGCTAACTGTTTCCCCCAACTGAAGTTACTTCATCTCAACAGTCCTATGTGGAAACAGCAAAGGATTTTAGTTACTGTCTGCTAAAATCATCTTCCTCTCACAAACAGAATTCTTCATCTCTTTCTGTTTCAGAGTAAATAGTACATACCAGCACTATTTTAAAATAACAAACTCTTGATAGTAGAATAAAAAACTACAACTAAACACCACATACTCTTAACCATCTCCGTGGAGATGTTGCCTGTGCAACGGCAAAGAGAATGACTGGGGTGGGCGGAGCCTAGGAGGGACTATATGGCCAGCTTTGCTGGGACTCTTTGCCATTTCCTGTTGGGGAAGAGATATTCCCACAAGTAAGGATGACGCCGTGGACCGGACACACCAATGTTGGAGAAATCTTCATCTCTTTTTCTACCAAAGAGTAAATAGTACACACTGGCACCATTTAAAATAACAAACTTTTGCTTGAGAAATAAAAAACTAACATTTTTGTCACCACACTCGCTCTGCACTTCCTAGTTACTTAAAGTAGGCAAAGAGAATGACTGGGGGGTGGAGCTAAGGGGGGAGCTATATAGGCAGCTCTGCTGTGGGTGCTCTCTTTGCCACTTCCTGTAGGGGAGGCGAATATCCCACAAGTAAGGATGAATCAGTGGACTCAATACATCTTACAAGAGAAAATAACTCATACAAAACCAATCAGCTGGTGTATCAATATAATCAACCAGTCACAAAGAGAGTCCTATTGGTGTGTTGTGGTTCTTTAGTGATGATGAAAACTTGTATAACATCCGTTCAAATGAGGCAGCACTCTGACTTCACCATAGATAGGCAGTTCTGAATATAACAAAGAAAAAGAAAGAGGCGCCGTATGTGTGAATCAATAACCAGCTGGGTATAAGAACATGGAAGACACAGGGTACTCACATGGTGTAAAGGCACCCACTTGTGCCAATAGAAGCAATATACTGGAAACACCGGTGTGGTTGCCCCCAGATGGATGGCTTGGCTCAAGCTGGGCTCACTCCCATGGATAACAACCAGAGAGATACAAGGGAGGCTATACCAAAAGCTCCCAAGGTAGCGTAGTGGAATATGCACACAGCAATAAGAGCTATTATATGAAACTTTCCAAACTTTTTTAATCAAACAATAAAAACAAAATTAAAAACAGCTCATGCTAAAATTGTGCACAATTAAAACAATGCAATGCGTTTCACGGTACCATTTCATCAGGCATAAAAACATGGTATAAGTTTGACCCTTATATAAGGCTACACTACCCAAACAAAGTATGAATCAATCCTCCCCCTACAATAGGTGTGAAGACCAATCAGAGCACCCTTTGTCTCATTAGTAAATAGTTGTCACATCTGTGTATTTTTGGATCTATTTAATACTTATATCAGCATTATATTAGTGCATTCCCAAAATATGGATAAAGTTAAACAAGTTATTCTAATAACACAATAAATTTAAACTGATTGTTCTAATAACATAATAGCAAACATACTGGCCATCCATTGTAACAATCAATACTATTGTTAGTTATGAATACAATGTAATCTAAATGCTTTGCATAGCTGCATTAGTGTGTTTAACCAAACGTCTTATATGGTCAATCACATATTGAAAACCTTAGAGTTGCCGTGTTTATGAGAATCCCCAATGGACACATTGTATAAAAACAAATGATTAGTACGTCACTGGTCTAAGGAACTGTCAGGATGCCAGGAATCAGACTGAGACGAGAAGTGCAAAAATAATCACACCTTTATTAATAGCAAAAAATAATAAAAAGTCAACAAGTCAAATAACAAGCCAGGAATCAAAACCAGAGCTGGTAGTCAGATGAGCCGAGTCAGGAGCCAAAGCAAAAAGTCAGACGAGTCAAGTCAGGAGCCAAAGCAAGTAGTCAGACGAGCCGGAATCAGGAACAAGGAGAACAACAGAGTCAGGAACAAGCCAGAGATCAGGAACCAGGAGGTACGTCAGACAGCCAGGTAAACACAGGAGCTCTCACAAACAGGTCTGAGACAACGCAAGGGCAAAGCATACTGAACTGAGGCCCTTTAAATAATAAGTGATGACATCACAATTCTGAGACTGCATCCTGTCTCACACGGATGATGTACACCAGTCTGGCCATAAAAGGAAGTGCAGGAAATGAGCAGCATCACATAGTATACACCAGAGTCAGCAAGAGAGGTGAGTAAAATGGCTTCCAGCAGCACATGGCAAACAAAACAGGGAAAAAACCCTGAAAGTAACTAATTGGACCGTTAGTGTGTAAGCCGCAACCAATCCCCATGGGAGCTCAAAGCACCACCTTTTCATGTCAAATGACTAGTGAGTTGCAGACTAAAGTATTGTTCTAATTGACGGGGAGCGCTAGACCATACTCATGACATGTAAACAGGAGAACCAATCAAAAGTAAAGATAGGTTTTGCAAAGTATGTTAGGAAGAAGAAATAAACTGCTAATGTGACCGCTACAGTGTAACCATGGTAATAGCTGAGCCTAGAATAATATAGGTAATAGCTGAGCCTATGTAATATAGTCAAACTTGCAAATAAAATAAAATTAATACTAATACCTCCGTGAAAGAGTTAACTAATACCTACATCAGTGTATAGTAAATAAATAAACAGGAGTGACTGGTGATAATATGGACCAAGGATATAACCACAATATGAAACTAACTACGATAAGTAGGTATACAAATAAATATGTCCGTGAGATGATTGGTTTGACTATTAAGGTAAAGTGATAGGGGTGTAATAAAAGTGATACATATAAGTAGGTATACAAATAAATATGTCCGTGAGATGATTGGTGTGACTATTAAGGTAAAGTGATAGGGGTGTAATAAAAGTGATCCATACAGTATATGTCGATGCATATGGACAAGTGTAGGTGTTACCTCATTGTCTAACCATATAGTGATGTGGACACAATTCTAATTGTGGTTATGTTAGCATGTGTAATGGTTACCCTCTAAGATTGCGGCACCGCCAAATGGGCAAGGGACCCAAAATGAAAGTGCTGTAACTAGAACAACAATTTGATCTATAAAGGGATGTTATATGGTGTGAACTAAATTATAAAACAACCATATAAGAAAAAATAAACTTGTGTAAGCAACCCTAATGGGATGATAGGTTGTACCTATGTGAACGGAGTGAGTCATATAAATAAGGACATTAATACTAACTATGCAACAATTACATATGATAAAAGTGCCAGGGTGTTACAGCTAAAGGAGTAGATATATATATACACATACAAGTATAAAGTAAACTTAAATTGTAATAAATGTGCTGCCTAAGGACCATAAATTAATGTGAATAACAAACATAATAATAAATACAATAACGAAATTGCTAGTGGCACATAGAAAATAAAATGTAAATAGAGATACAGAAAACCTATGATTGTTCCAAAAATAAACGTGGTCTTGCACCAAGGCTAGACAAACTGCCCAACCATTAGTGACACAGGCCGGTATATTAGCCATTAGACGTGGTCCTGCACCAAGGCTAAACAAACTTCCTAACCATTAGTGACACAGGCCAGTATGTTAGCCTTTACGATCTCCACTAATAATATAGATATAAGGGATGGGAATGTGGTGATCTCCTGGATGCACCCTCATAATAATAATAGTTGCTTAAAAATAGCAATAAAAATTATATGAAATGGTATAAATGACATAGTCTGCCGAATTTAGGATGGGTGACAACATTACCATGTGACTCTGGTTTACAAGTCTGTCAGCTAATCTAGAATAATTGACAGAAGAATGCCCACATAATCAGATAAAAACTTAATACAAACCTATTGTGGAGTACTGATACTCAAATACCTAATTAAACAAATCCTGCTGAATCTATAATGTGGGCTCCAATACATTGGAAGAACCTGTAGGAAAGTTAGGGTAAGATGGAGTGAGCATCTTAGAAATGTCAAGTAAAATCTTTGAAACACAGTGTACCTAGACATATTTGTCAATAACATATACCAGGAATTTGTAATTTAACTATCACTCCCCTAGAAAGTATCCCTTTTAGTCGTTTGTCAAATAGGTGCACCAAACTTTGACAAAGAGAGACTTTCTGGATCTGTAAATTCAATAGATTGTGTCCGTCTGGTCTTAACAAGGTTATAGATTCAGCAGGATTTATTTAATTAGGTATTTGAGTATCAGTACACTACAATAGGTTTGTATTAAGTTTTTATCTGATTATGTGGGTATTCTTCTGTCAATTATTCTAGATTATCTGACAGACTTGTAAACCAGAGACACATGGTATTGTTGTCACCCATCCTAAATTCAACAGACTACGTCATTTATACCATTTCATATAATTTTTATTGCTATTTTTTAAGCAACTAATATTATTATCAGGGTGCATCCAGGAGATCACCACATTCCCATCCCTTATATCTATATTATAAGTGGAGATCATAATGACTAACATACTGTCCTGTGTCACTAATGGTTAGGCAGTTTGTTTAGCCTTGGTGCAGGACCACGTTTTTTTTTGGAACAATCATAGGTTTTCTGTATCTCTATTTACATTTTATTTTCTATGTGCCACTAGCAATTTCGTTATTGTATTTGTTATTTGTTTGTTATTCACAATAGTTTATGGTCCTTAGGCAGCACATTTTTAACAATTTAAGTTTACTTTACACTTGTATGTGTACAGGGAGTGCAGAATTATTAGGCAAGTTGTATTTTTGAGGATTCATTTTATTATTGAACAACAACCATGTTCTCAATGAACCCAAAAAACTCATTAATATCAAAGCTGAATAGTTTTGGAAGTAGTTTTTAGTTTGTTTTTAGTTATAGCTATTTTAGGGGGATATCTGTGTGTGCAGGTGACTATTACTGTGCATAATTATTAGGCAACTTAACAAAAAACAAATATATACCCATTTCAATTATTTATTTTTACCAGTGAAACCAATATAACATTTCAACATTCACAAATATACATTTCTGACATTCAAAAACAAAACAAAAACAAATCAGTGACCAATATAGCCACCTTTCTTTGCAAGGACACTCAAAAGCCTGCCATCCATGGATTCTGTCAGTGTTTTGATCTGTTAACCATCAACATTGCGTGCAGCAGCAACCACAGCCTCCCAGACACTGTTCAGAGAGGTGTACTGTTTTCCAACCTTGTAAATCTCACATTTGATGATGGACCACAGGTTCACAATGGGGTTCAGATCAGGTGAACAAGGAGGCCATGTCATTAGATTTTCTTCTTTTATACCCTTTCTTGCCAGCCACGCTGTGGAGTACTTGGACGCGTGTGATGGAGCATTGTCCTGCATGAAAATCATGTTTTTCTTGAAGGATGCAGACTTCTTCCTGTACCACTGCTTGAAGAAGGTGTCTTCCAGAAACTGGCAGTAGGACTGGGAGTTGAGCTTGACTCCATCCTCAACCCGAAAAGGCCCCACAAGCTCATCTTTGATGATACCAGGCCAAACCAGTACTCCACCTCCACCTTGCTGGCGTCTGAGTCGGACTGGAGCTCTCTGCCCTTTACCAATCCAGCCACGGGCCCATCCATCTGGCCCATCAAGACTCACTCTCATTTCATCAGTCCATAAAACCTTAGGAAAATCAGTCTTGAGATATTTCTTGGCCCAGTCTTGACGTTTCAGCTTGTGTGTCTTGTTCAGTGGTGGTCGTCTTTCATCCTTTCTTACCTTGGCCATGTCTCTGAGTATTGCACACCTTGTGCTTTTGGGCACTCCAGTGATGTTGCAGCTCTGAAATATGGCCAAAATGGTGGCAAGTGGCATCTTGGCAGCTGCACGCTTGACTTTTCTCTGTTCATGGGCAGTTATTTTGCGCCTTGGTTTTTCCACACGCTTCTTGCGACCCTGTTGACTATTTTGAATGAAACGCTTGATTGTTCGATGATCACGCTTCAGAAGCTTTGCAATTTTAAGAGTGCTGCATCCCTCTGCAAGATATCTCACTATTTTTGACTTTTCTGAGTCTGTCAAGTCCTTCTTTTGACCCATTTTTCCAAAGGAAAGGAAGTTGCCTAATAATTATGCACACCTGATATAGGGTGTTGATGTCATTAGACCACACCCCTTCTCATTACAGAGATGCACATCACCTAATATGCTTAATTGGTAGTAGGCTTTCGAGACTATACAGCTTGGAGTAAGACAACATGCATAAAGAGGATGATGTGGTCAAAATACTCATTTGCCTAATAATTCTGCACTCCCTGTATATATATATCTACTCCTTTAGCTGTAACACCCTGGCACTTTTATCATATGTAATTGTTGCATAGTTAGTATTAATGTCCTTATTTATAGGACTCACTCCATTCACATAGGTACAACCTATCATCCCATTAGGGTTGGTTACACAAGTTTATTTTTTCTTATATGGTTGTTTTATAATTTAGTTCACACCATATAACATCCCTTTATAGATCAAATTGTTGTTCTAGTTACAGCACTTTCATGTTGGGTCCCTTGCCCATTTGGCACTACCGCAATCTTAGAGGGTAACCATTACACATGCTAACATAACCACAATTAGATTTGTGTCCACATCACTATATGGTTAGACAATGAGGTAACACCTACACTTGTCCATATGCATCGACATATACTGTATGTATCACTTTTATTACACCCTTATCACTTTACCTTAATAGTCACACCAATCATTATCTCACTGACATATTTATTTGTATACCTACTTATCGTAGTTAGTTTCATATCGTGGTTATATCCTTGGTCCATATTATCACCAGTCACTCCTGTTTATTTCAAAGAAAAAAAAACCTTATTAAGAGAATAGGGAAAAGTATTCTACACATAAAGTTGATATTTTTCCACTTAAAATTGAACTTTTACTAGTTGTAGTTTAAAAGGCAGCAGAAATAGAAGTTGTATCTAGCGTGCCAGAAAAATAGTTAAAAACACAACTCTGTAACTGTGACTTGTATAAAGTACTTTAATGTTGCTGATTTTAAGTTGTTTATCACATATGAGGAGGAGGGGAAAAATCAATGATATTAGGGAATATGTAAGAGCCTCTATTTAGGAACTGTGTCATGTATTGCCCTATATTAGGGTAGATAAGCTACTTTTTTTACACTAAATATGTTATAAATCCCTTCCCCCTCCTTCCCACAATATGTCCCAAATGTTAAAACAAATGTTACAACAACAAATGAAAATGTCAATTAGTAGATAGTCTGAAATTAACAGAATGCAGTTAAAATAAACACGAAGCCCCTGGCGCGGTCTTGTTTCACTTATACGCTTCCTCAGAGGGGGTCCGGCATGCCGTTTGACTCAAGCTATTATGGGGTTACTAAACCCTCCTACCGTGCTTCAGATTGGTTCATTGCATGGAGCAGGAATGTGAGCTATTGGTACATTGAGCTGTCAATACAGATCAGTTAATTGAATGAAAACAATTTAACTCTGTGTGTGCCGTATAAGATACAGGGTTGGAGGTTTGTGCACACTTTGACAAAATGTGTTACTAAGGATTTTAATTTAATTTGAATTAGGAAATGTGTAGATTTTCTGTGTTCTTTCTCGAAAGCCAATAACTAAAAGTAACAACAATAGTATTGATTGTTACAATGGATGGCCAGTATGTTTGCGATTATGTTATTAGAACAATCAGTTTAAATTTAATGTGTTATTAGAATAACTTTTTAACTTTATCCATATTTTGGGAATGCACTAATATAATGCTGATATAAGTATTAAGTAGATCCAAAAATACACAGGTGTGACAACTATTTACTAATGAGACAAAGGCTGCTCTGATTGGTCTTCACACCAGTTGTAGGGGGAGGGTTGATTCATACTTTGTTTGGGTAGCGTAGCCCTATATAAGGGTCAAACTTATACCATGTTTTTATGCCCGATGAAATGGTAGATATCGTGAAATGCGTTGCATTGTTTTACTTGTGCACAATTTTAGCATGAGCTGTTTTTAAAATTGTTTTTATTGTTTTATTAAACAAGTTTGGAAAGTTTCATATAATAGCTCTTATTGCTGTGTGCATATTCCACTACGCTACCTTGGGAGGTTTTGGTATAGCCTCTCTTGTATCTCTTTGTTTGTTATCCTTGGGAGTGAGCCCAGCCTGAGCCCAGCCATCCATCTGGGGGCAACTGCACCGGTGTATCCAGTATATTGCCCTGGTTCAGCTAGCTGGTCTGCTGCCAAAACCAGCCCACCTCTATTGGCACAAGTGGGTGCGTTTTCACCATATGAGTACCCTGTGTCTTCCATGTTCTTATACCCAGCTGGTCATTGATTCACACATATGGCGCCTCTTTCTTTTTCTTTGTAACAATTACACTTTGCATTTTGTATTTATAAGTTCAAATTTCTGTGTGATCTTTGCACATTGTGGGGCCGAATTATCAAGCTCCAAATGCTCGCCGGAAACAGCAGTTATGAAGCGGCGGTCTAAAGATGTTTTAACAAAGGATAATAAGAGAAAGAGATATATTTGATAACGGAATAACATTTAACACACAATACTTACATGTTGAATCTCTTAAAAGCGATGTAGCATATTTGTAAAAAGCTGACTAGAAAATAAAAAAGGAAGATTTTTTTACCTCAAAATTCCCCCAATAGCCACATCCTTGTATGTAAAATGTGAATATCACCAGACTTTAAAATTAATTTTCAAAATGAAAGTTCAGTCTTTTGTTAAAGCAAAATATAGAAGGCCAAAGCAAAAGTAAATCATACCAGCTTATTAAAGGAATATAAGCATGCAAAAAGAATGTATGATAATGCATAAGAGCGTTTTATTCTTGCACTGCCATATAACTATAGCCTAATGATGAAAACGTTGCCGGCATTGAGAGAAATCCCATGTCCCACCTTCACATCCAGAACCTTACATAGCTAAATAAAGAGCCCTAAAGCTAAAATGTGCCTTTTTAAAATTAATTGAGGTACCTTGCAGTACTGACAATATAGCTTATATCAGTGTTTCTGAATTCCAGTCCTCAGGACCTTTAAAGGGACACTGAACCCATATTTTTCTTTCAATATTCATATAGAGCATGCAATTTTAAGCAACTTTCTAATTTACTCCTATTATCAATTTCTCTTTGTTCTCTTTCTATCTTTATTTGAAAAGGAAGGTATCTAAGCTAAGGAGTCATCCAATTTTTTTGGTTCAGCCACTGGACAACACTTGTTTATTGGTGGGTGAATATATCCACAAATCAGCTCAAACAACCCAGGTTGTTCACCAAAAATGGGATGGCATCTAAGCTTACATTCTTGCTTTTCAAGAGAATGAAGAAAATTTGATAATAGGAGTAAATTAGAAAGTTGCTTAAAATTGCATGCTCTATCTGATTCACGAAAGAAAAAAATTGGGTTTACTGTCCCTTTAAGGGGCCATATTTTCATGATATCTGAAATAGAGCACAGGTGAAATAATCAGCTGATGGGTGAGAGCAGACCATGGTCACTGATCAGCTGATGGTTTCACCTGCACCTCAGTTCACATATCATGAAAATCTGGCCTGTTAGATGTCCTTAGAACTGTAGTTGCGAAATGCTGCCTTAGATAGACTTTAGATCATTAGCTCCTGTGTGTTTAACCCAGCAAAATGGTTAAACACGGTTAAAGTCCCCCATATTACTGCAATGCACTACTGGGATATTGCTGAACACATCTGATGAGCTAATAACAAGTGGCACATATACATAGCAACCAATAACCAGCTGACTACAAGCAGTGCATTGCTGCTCCTAAGCATTCCTAGGTATGATTTTCAATAAATGATACCAAGAGAATGAAGTAAATTTGATAATAGAGTACATTGAAAGTCTCTTAAAAGTACATGTTATATCTGAACCATACAGTTTGAGTTTCATGCCTCTTTAATTCAGTATTGCTGATGACTGTCTATTATGTTTTAAAGTGTGTTCGTCAATTAATCATTAAAGGGACATTAAACCCACATTTTTTCTTTCATGATTTAGATAGAGAATACCATTTTAAACAACTTTCTGATTTATTTCTATTATCTAATTTGCTCCATTCTCTTGATATTCTTTCCTGAAAAGCATATCTAGATAGGCTCAGTAGCTTCGGATAGGCGACTGCACATAGATGCCTCATGCGATTGGCTCACCAATGTGTATTGATATTTATTTAACAAAGGATAGCTAAAGATTGCGGCAAATTAGGTAATAGAAGTAAATTGGAATGTTGTTTAAAATTGTATTTTCTATTTGAATCATGAAAGAAATATTTTGGATTTAATAGCCCTTTAATATTAACCCAGGATGTGTGCAATTACTAATTTCAAATTATTTTACTATTTTTATAATTAACTTGTTTAATAATAAATAAACATTTATATGATCTACTTTATTTGTTTACACAAATAAAAACTGTGATTTGAACTACATTATCCACTTATCAAAGTTTTAATTTAACAAAAAAAGAACATGTGAAATTAATTTGGGCAATAACTTTAACATGGACAAATAAAACAGATCAAACAGCCAACAAATAATGATGGTAAATTGCAAAATGATTTTTAAAACATTTCCAAGACGTAGAATTTGAAAAGTACGAAAATCCTGTAAGCGAATCCTAAGAAAAGCTACTGATGTAATGGAATACCATTGTTGAATTGTCCTTATGCAAGGTAGAATCTTGTTATTGTGAAGTTTCATATGGATTGGGACAGCTTCAAATAAAAAAATCACTGGAAAAGCAAATGCATTGCACTTTGCATAGGAATTCTTATGGATTAGAATGGGTACATATATAAAAAAAATGAGGGTGCTAAACCATAAGTGTATATCAGACTAGATGCCTATAGGAATGTGTATACAGTATATTAAGAAGATCCAGCCGAGATATAATACATAAATGAAAAAAAAACTAAATGCAAGGCATAAATGTGACAAGAGATAAATATGACAGTAATGATAGCCCCAGTACTAAATCAACTGAAGTGGTTGCAGCTTTAAGGCAAGAGAAGGGTGGATCCTCACGTCACAAGTGATCTAAAAAGTAAAACAAAACAAGTGAAACTTAATTTAAGTGAAAATTTTATACAAAAAGATCATGCAAAATCAAATAGACTTACAAGCAAGTCTAGAAGTATAAAACGTCTTTAAGTTGTCCCTGGAGTAGAAAGGTCTGTGTCCAATATGGTAGATGTGGTAGTATGCTTGCGAGTAGTTGCCTTAGTTCAGCTGACCCCTCTCTAGCTTTCTTCAATCGATCATCACGGACGGCTCCCATCAGAGGACTTGCTTGTAAGTCTATTTTATTTTGTGTGATCTTTTTGTGTTAGATTTTCACTTGAATCGAGTTGCACTTGTTTTGTTTTACTTTTTGGATTAGAATGTGTGCCTATATTAGTTAGGATTAGGAATATATGTGAGCTATATGACTAAACTCACACACACCAGTATTTGTCTCCAATAAATCAGACAAATTGGGTAATCTTTAGTCATATTGTTCTCTCAGAACAATAAATGAGATTAAGATTTAAAGGACTATTAAATACAATAGAATTGGGAAGCAAACAAATACATAGAAAAAACCCAGAGAAATAACAGTTTTGAATATCAAATGAATAGTAGATTTTTTTCTGACAAATTTCAAAGTTACTTCCATTTTATCTTCCCCTGTATCATATGACAGTCAGCAGCAAATCACAAAATGCATATACATATAATATGTGAACTCTTACACATGCTTAGTAGGAACTGGGGCCTCAGAAAGTGTGCATATAAGTGTGCATCTTTTCATAGTTTAAGTAATTTGGATGTATTTTTTTTAATCGCATGGTTTATCTGAATCATGAAAGTTTCATTTTGAGTTGTGTCCATTTAAAGGCAATAACTTTTTGTGGTAAAGAAAACAGATTGAGACTACGGGGCCCATTTATCAAGCTCCGTAAGGAGCTTGTGGGCCCGTGTTTCTAGCGAGTCTTCAGACTCGCCAGAAACAGCAGTTATGAAGCAGCGGTCACAAAGACCGCTGCTCCATAACCCTGTCCGCCTGCTCTGAGCAGGCGGACAGGAATCGCTGGAATTCAACCTGATCGTGTTGATTGACACCCCTGCTGGCGGCCCATTGGCTTGTGAGCTGCTGGTGCAATGCTGAATACGGAGAGCGTATTGCTCTACGCATTCAGCGAGGTCTTGGGGACCTGATCCGCCCTGTCGGATCAGGTCTGCAAGACCTTTAGTAAATAGGCCTCTACAGATAATTTTTAATGCAAAAACTGGTAATTTAATACACGGTCTACATTTTCTAAATAATTAAAATGAAATAACAAGTTTATTTTGTTTTATTCCAGAAGCAAGAACTTTTCATGATACTCATTTGTTCTACTATTTTACTATTAACATTTACTACACAATCAGTGCCAGGCCACCCCAAAATATAGTGCTTTCTTTCTAAATGCAGTCACTTACCACCTCTTAAAGGAATAGTATATGTTCATGTAAAGAAATATGTGTAATGCATTTGCAGAATTTAGAGATGTTTTTACTGCTATACAAACAACAAGTATTACTTTACCCCATTTTAAAGATCACTCTATACCTGATTTACCAGGCAAGCTGACAATACCATTACCTGAAGCTTTTTTTTATTTTCAGGTAAGCTCATGAGGCTGGTACATCTGTACCTCCTGGCCTTTAGAAACACAGGTGCGTGCACTCTTCCTGCTCTATAGTGCATTCTAGTAAAGGATTGTGTAATGCACCATACAGCAGCAAGATCGTATGCTCCTTTGTGTATGTAAAAAGGCATTAAAAATGGGTGCTTAAAGATTGCCTGGTAATTCAAATGTCAAGGGGCATCAAACATAGGTTAAGGGAAAAATATGCATTAGTGCAGAAGGGAACAGTAGTATAAATATTTTTCAATGCTGAAAATAAATGGTGCACACACACACACAAAGACACGTTATGCCACCGACTGACTTAGTAGAGTGCTTCGTCTCCAGCACATTAACAATATAGCGGCAGTGCTGAAGTACTAAGTGCCTTATTCTAAAAAAAAAAAATACTTAGATAGTAGGAGTCCTACCTTATTGTTGGATGTCTCCCAGCTGGATAAACCTTGGACTGCACTGGCTATTGGTATCCGGTATCTTCTTTCTTCTTGTTGTTTGTTAAAAAAAATACAGCCTGGAGAGAATTATAGTGCAGACTTCACAGGGGTAGAACTCACTTAAAAAGCCTTCATCATGCTCATATCTAAATCACTTGAAAGTGATGCAGCATTTCTAGGTATATAGGGAAGATATTTTACCTTAAAATGTCTTCAGCTCACCAGAGTGTTTTTTTTTTTATCCAGATCTACTCTTTTTTCTCCATGGTGAAACCCCCCCCCCAAAAAAAAAAACAGCCAATCAGCTTAAACAGTGCTGAGTTCACTCTTTGTTTACTGTCATTGCATGGGATTTCATTGAGTTTTTGCAAGATTCTATAGTAAACTTCCTTAATTGGAGGGTAATAAAGTTCATTGCCTGCACTATTCCTTTTTTTGTTTTGTTTTGTTTAAAACTAAACAAAAATCAAGTTTTCGTTAAACATTTACATGTGTTTCTGCATATAAATGGTGCATTCATTCGGATTTTCGTTTAAGAAAAAGAAAACCACAATTTTTGTGATAAATGTGCATTTGTCTGAAAGGGAATGCACATGCCTAGTGGCTGCTGAGGAAATTTGAGGGCAAAATATTTTTTTAACATTTTTAATGTGATTTCTTCTAGTCAGCCTTGTACAGATATGCTGCTTGGCTTTTAAGTAATTCAACATTTGGATCATTTAAAGGACCAATAAATACATTAAATCACATAATCAACAAATGCATGATAAAAAAAGATGATGCAATTTTCTAAAAAAAAAAAAAAAAAAGGCAGACCCTGGAAGTCCCAAAGATATGAGATCTGTCTACCATAAATTAATTAAGCTCTCTGGGATACAGAAGGGGAGCGCAAGGGTAACAGGGGAGCACCTGACACTGATATAAATTCTCAGTTTGCAGCAAATACAAAATAAATTGACTTTTTCTCCCACTACACTTTAACTTGTATTTGCCTCTAGTTTAGTACTCATTACTTTCTGTAAGTTAAATAAATGTATTGTGCGCTTTGAACAAACTTCATTTGGATACAGCTGGCTATATAAATCCACGAGACCTGGTGATATGTAAAGCAAATATAGTATAGAGTTGTGAGAGAGCTTCAGACATTTACACATAACTCCACTGTCCCTTCCATTTTCTGAAACTTTCAGGCTTATTTAATTCTAAAAATACAAAAGTACAATGCAATTTTTAAAAGATACATAGGAGTGGGCATAGTTTAAGTTGAGTTTCCTAAGATTAGTTAGAAAATTAAACTCTGGCTATATACATATGTTTAGACATATATACTGTATAGGAATGAACCAACTTAGATATTATATAAACAATTTTAGTACTAGTTCTTGTTGCCTATTTAAATGTACTTTCTGCAGACACATATGTAATCAAGCTAAGAAATGTTTGTAATTTAGTTTTTGGTCCAAAATAACCTCATCAGTCCTTGAAATCAGGTACCTCTACAAATGTATTACATTTTCTTATGGTTTTATGGGAAATAAAGTTAGCAAAAATGTTTTTTTATTAGAGGAAAGAGAGGGATTTGTTAGTATATAAAATGTTAAGTACTAACTGAGGAAAACAGTATTAATCTAATCTATTACATTTTTACTTTAGTGTATGGAATTCCATGGACCGAAGATTTGTCAGACCAGCTCATAAGGTCAGTATGGAAGGTCAGTATGGCCTCAGGGCAAACTCTCATAGTTTATTTAATTCATGTTCATGTTACTGAAGGTTGCAATTTTTGGCTGAAGGATAATTGTGTGGACTACCATAATTCCTGGCATATGTTCCTTAGAACTTGGATACATAAAGGGAAAATATGCCTCAAATTTAACATATTAATTCCTGACCAAAACAAAAGGGCACCTTTATATTTATCATCGTATAATCCTGCCCACTCATGCTGTTTTTCCCCCAATATTATTGCTTGCACAGGTCATCACTGCTTCATTGATGGTAAAACCATATTTTTTTTTGGATGAAAATAATCTAGTGAATACACCATTTGCATGGTTCTTTATTTATTAAAATACCAATTTACTATTGCTGAAATGTGATCAAAGTTTTTCATTTTAAGCTAATGCCCAATTCTTTCCAACAAACTACTATCAGAATCACATATGTTGTGTGTGTGTGTGTGTGCATTTGTACACACACACACATATATATATATATATATATATATATATATATATATACAGGTATACCTCACTTTACAGCGCTTCACTTTACAGCGCTTCGCTAATACAGCGCTTTGTGGAGCTGAAGTTCAACCTCCAAAGATTTTAAAACAGTGCTGTAATCTTTGTGAGATTGCAAGAAAAGTGACTGGCACCATTTTATTATGCTTAGTTCACTCTGTTTACAGCATTACAGTGCAATCAATGTCTCAGTGCTATACTCTGGCAAATTGTACTACAGTGATTGTCACTATTTTACAGGTACAGTATTTTTTTAATACTGTGCTGTGCGAGTGTTAAACTAAACTTAGCGCTATTGTACACCTAATATAAGTTAGTTAAAACATGTTTTTAAGTTTTTAAACACACTGGCAAGTGAAAAGAAAGCTAAAACTGCCTTGTTTCACTTTAAGGCGGTTTTCACTTTACAGCGGGGCTCCGGTCCCTAACCCGCTGTATGAGCGGGGTATACCTGTATATACATATATATATATATATATATATATATATATATATATATATATATATATATCCATCAAACTATACAATAATAAATTGGTAGAAAGACAGAGAGAGCGAACTAGGGCAAACATATACAGGGATTCTGCACAAGCAGATAGTTTTTTTTTGTTAATATTATGGAATATATGTGTATATGTGTGTTTTATTGAATATATTGGAATATGTGTGTGTTTGTATATATATATATATATATATATATATATATATATATATATATATATATATATATATATCAATATATCATAGAACTCCATAAAACACTGTGTGTGCTGGATATCCTTTTACAAATGCCTCAAATATTATATAAATTAAATTATATATTTACCCATTCCCTTCAGACCTGTTGAAGAAGCTGACACTCCACAGGTGACACCATCAAGGACCCTGTGGTAAAAATTTAAAGACTTCTATGGTTTCAGAAAGACCATGCCAAAGACATTAAAAAGGTAAGTAGAACTGAAATAAGGAATCTAAATGGCAATTTTAGTTTTGAGAAAATGAAGGAGTGTAATGGCCTGATATTCAAAACCTAAATGCTGAGGTGAGATGATCTAACAAGTCTTGTCAGTACGGCAAGGCCCTTAAAATTTTTTTAGAAACACAAATTGTATCTTGAGAAATGTTGCTATGTAGAGTTCTTTATGTGAAAAAGCAACTCCTACATTGCAATACAAGGTCTTAAAAAGGTTTTGAATATCAAGCCCCAAGAGAGATAACAGAGAAAATGGATATTGATCTTGCTAAATATTTATACCTTTGTATTGTCAACCTTATTTATACAGTAATATGGTGCATTGTACAAGCTGTTAAGGCTTTGGAAAAAAACATCTGAAGAAGATAGTACTGAAGTATTTAAAGTTACAGGAACATTTAATACTACATATATTTAATAAGCATAGTATTGAAGTTATTCCCCGCCTCATGGGTTTCACCATGTTTCACATGTGCGGCAGCTTTCCTTCAGATACCTGCAGTGTAACCTTATGAAAATTCTGAGAGTTCACGCTCGAGCAGGAGCGTTAAATAACACTCCACTTGTAATCTGGACCATATTCCTATATATATCTTTATATATCTATACCTGTATATATTCAAATAGATATATAGGTCTAGATATATCATTTACACAAAAAAAATATCAGATACATTATGGGGCCCATTAATCAAGCTCCGTATGGAGCCTGAAGGGCCGTGTTTGTGGCGAGCCTTCAGACTTGCCAGAAACACCAGTTATGAAGCAGCGGTCCATAACCTGTCCGCCTGCGAATACGATTGTGTTGATTCACACCCCCTGCTAGTGGCCAATTGGCTGTGAATCTGCAGGGGGCGGCGTTGCACCAGCAGTTCGCAAGAGCTGCTGGTGCAATGCAGAATGCGGAGAGCGTATTGCTCTCTGCATTCAGCGATGTCTGTTGGACATGATCCGCTGATCGGACATTTCATAAATAGGCCCCTATATATTTAAAAATAGAAAGAAGATTTTTTTTCTATGTGAAGAACATTGGAATGTACAATTTCCATTTTCGGGATTAGCACAGTCCTAAAGTTAGCATGCATGTTTTTTTGCTCATGCGCAAACAATTTAATTTCAGTAATATGCTCTCTAACCTGCCTGCGAAAAAAATATTTAGTGTGCCACTTGTAATCTGGCCCAAAATGTTATATTCAAAATAGTTGTTGTGTAGGCAAGTTATAGATATAAACTTTTCCTATTACTTTTCATATCTCCTTCAGATCTGCCAGAAACATGAAGGCCTGTAAATCACGCTGTCAAAAACAGTCTTTCACTGTTTCAGCAAAACAACAAATATATAAAAAAAGTAAGTAAAACTGAAATGTAGATTCTTAATTGACATTTTAAAGGAAAGAAAATGAGAGATGACAGAGTGGATGAATATTGTGTCTGATATACAGTGTATATATATATATATAAATATATATATATATATATATATATATATATTGTAAGTTCCCACGGGAATAGGGCCCTCAATTCCCCCTGTATTTGTCTGTAAAAATGTTGTCTTTTATCGTATTGTTTCTCCATTGTACTGTTATCCTTGTACCCATGGGCAGTGCTACGGCATCCGTCGGCGCTTTATAAATAAAGAATAATAATAATAATAATAATTATATATATATATATATATATATATATATATATATATATATAGAACAGAAACATTTAATAGCGCCTATACATCCAGATATAACTGTAAGTGATGTAGAGAAATTAGTCCATAAGTCCTGTTAGTATAGATAATAAATGGTGAATAGCCAAATGTCAATTAACATATAGTAGTGATATTCCTAGTAAGGTTGGATAGTAGAGAATACCCTTACCAGATATTACCCCAATCTAATGAGGTAAGTATGCCGCACTGGGGGGTATATGTAGGTGGTAGATCACTTCTGGATACCGGTGGATGCTCCATTTGTGATTTTGTCTTCCTCCTGGAGTATGTAGGGATGTAGTTCTTGCAGTGAAGATATCCCACAAGCTTCCTGTGCAGATGTGTTTGTTGCCTCTTGGAGTTATTCTCTATCCTGGTATAAACTTTCTCCTCCGTAGGGGTACCCAGGGAGACAAGAGATCATAGATAGTGTAATACAGCTTTTTATTTAGAGTAAGCAAGTAAAATACAGTATACATTCAACTCACATTTATAGCCCTCAAACACAATGAGGTATGTTCACAGCGTATAAAACCATAAGTGGTCTCTCAGGGGATGTGACAGATGAGATTCCAAAGAGTAGGTTTATAAAAATATAAGGTGAGCAATGTCCGGTAAAATTGCCTCATAGGGCAAACAAGTAATAAGAGTAAAAAAGTCTTTTTGTAATAAAAAGTGCTAGCTTGACAAGTATAAAACGTTGGTAAAATAAATACAAGTGTATAGATACCCTGACGCGTTTCAAAGGTTTTTTTCTGTAATCCTTCTTCTTCCTCTGAAAAAGACTTAAAAACTAAAATTAAACTTTTATGATTCAGAAAGAATATGTCATTTTAAGAAATATTCTTCTATTATCAAATTAACTTATTAGTCTTCATATCCTTTTGTTGAAAAGTATAGCTATGTAGGCTCAGGAGAGGCAATGTATTACTGGGGCTAACTGAAGATTGGTGTCTATGGATATGACTAATCTTTGTAATTCCCAGTAGTGCATTGCTGCTCTTCAGCTGACCACATTTTCAGTATCCTAGGACGCTTGGTACATTTTGTGGAAATTCCTTGTGAAAACATACATCAAAGGAATATACTGTGCTCTAATGTATTGGAACATTTACTTATAGCACCACACAAAGTTAAAGTCAGCTCTAATGCGTCAGCACACTGCTGGTCCTAAACTAATTGCTAGTGGTGCACATGTCGCTACTGTTCATCTCAGTATTTAGCTTTGCCAATCATGTAGACTTTAACTATGTGCTTACATTTGTGATTGTTGAACATGTGGTTAAATGCAAGCAATAGTGCAATCATAAAATCCTCTTGTGCAATTTTATTGCAGTTTTATGTCCCTTTAAGGGTTTTTGCTTGGATTATAATAGCGTTTGGTACATAAATGAAAAGTTAATGCAGTTTGAAGTCACACTTAACCACCAAAAAATAAGACTTTACAAATAGATTGTGATGGTTTCAAATTTAGAAAGAGGTGTCATTTTTAAAATGTAACAAAACCTATTCCAGCATTGGATATTTTAACAAATCTCTGCTCAAGTATATATTTTTGCTGAGTATTATCAGACCAAGCGATTTTGCAATTGTGGTCTAGATTACAAGTATAGTGCAAAAACATCACTTAAGTGCAACCAATAGCGCTTCTATTTTTGTGCTCATAGTAAGTCCAAAGCTTTTTTCTATTGCTCAAGCTATAGGGGTCGATTTATCAATGTGTGGCGGACATGATCCGCTGTAGGCATTTAACATTGCACAAGCAGTTCTGGTGAACTGCTTGTGCAAAGCCACCCCCTTTAGATTTGAGAGTGCTACTAGGGGGTGTCAATCAACCCGATCGTATGCGATCGGGCGGATTGGGTGTCCGCAGCCTCAGAGGGGGCGAACGAGTTAAGGAGCAGTGGTCTTAACTCCTTGAGGCTCGCGTGGAAACAGGGGTATTTGGCACCATTCGGGCCATGATAAATCGGCACCATAGTCGAGGCCGTGCTAGTATCTGTATATCAGATAGAGTGGGTGCGCTAAATCCCTCACATAATAGACTTCTATGGGGCACACAATAAAATTCATTTAAGAAACAACTCGAACTAAACGAAATAACACTGCCAGAAGTAATCATTTTGTGCACGTCGGTTAGCACACGTATTACAAGTTAAAACTAAAACTTTTGCGTGCAAGCAAATTATAATGCATGCTAACATCAGGACTTCAAATATCGTGACCGTGCTAACTTATTTTCCCCATAGACTTCAATGCACAGCGCAGAAGAAAATAAAAGTTATTAATTATTCACATTCCCATGTTCTTCACATACTGAAAAATCTTATTTGTTTTTAAATAAATATTTCTACCTATATATCTATTCCTATATAAATATATATATATACTAGCTGTTGCCTGCGGATTAGCTTGCGTGGATTTTTTTATTTGGTACAATTGTTTTTAAAAGAAACATGAGGTTTTTGTCCAAAATGTACTAAATATAATTTTCAGGTTGATGTATTAACATAATAAGCAATGTTTATTGCAGACGTTAGTCCGGCGTATTGGCTACAAACAACCACCAAGATTACGAGTTTTGTGTTGCGGCTTTTAACACTGAAAAAATGGCAATTTCAGCGTAAAAGCAGTAACGCCGCATTGGGAGTCGTGTCGGTATAGCTGTACCGCAAGCATTTTAGCTTGTAATCCCGCACTCAAAAAAATGTCGTTTTTGCATGGGATCTCTACAGGGAGTGCAGAATTATTAGGCAAGTTGTATTTTTGAGGATTAATTTTATTATTGAACAACAACCATGTTCTCAATGAACCCAAAAAACTCATTAATATCAAAGCTGAATATTATTGGAAGTAGTTTTTAGTTTGTTTTTAGTTTTAGCTATTTTAGGGGGATATCTGTGTGTGCAGGTGACTATTACTGTGCATAATTATTAGGCAACTTAACAAAAAACAAATATATACCCATTTCAATTATTTATTTTTACCAGTGAAACTAATATAACATCTCAACATTCACAAATATACATTTCTGACATTCAAAAACAAAACAAAACAAATCAGAGACCAATATAGCCACCTTTCTTTGCAAGGACACTCAAAAGCCTGCCATCCATGGATTCTGTCAGTGTTTTGATCTGTTCACCATCAACATTGTGTGCAGCAGCAACCACAGCCTCCCAGACACTGTTCAGAGAGGTGTACTGTTTTCCCTCCTTGTAAATCTCAAATTTGATGATGGGCCACAGGTTCTCAATGGGGTTCAGATCAGGTGAACAAGGAGGCCATGTCATTAGATTTTCTTCTTTTATACCCTTTCTTGCCAGCCACGCTGTGGAGTACTTGGACGCGTGTGATGGAGCATTGTCCTGCATGAAAATCATGTTTTTCTTGAAGGATGCAGACTTCTTCCTGTACCACTGCTTGAAGAAGGTGTCTTCCAGAAACTGGCAGTAGGACTGGGAGTTGAGCTTGACTCCATCCTCAACCCGAAAAGGCCCCACAAGCTCATCTTTGATGATACCAGCCCAAACCAGTACTCCACCTCCACCTTGCTGGCGTCTGAGTCGGACTGGAGCTCTCTGCCCTTTACCAATCCAGCCACGGGCCCATCCATCTAGCCCATCAAGACTCACTCTCATTTCATCAGTCCATAAAACCTTAGAAAAATCAGTCTTGAGATATTTCTTGGCCCAGTCTTGACGTTTCAGCTTGTGTGTCTTGTTCAGTGGTGGTCGTCTTTCAGCCTTTCTTACCTTGGCCATGTCTCTGAGTATTGCACACCTTGTGCTTTTGGGCACTCCAGTGATGTTGCAGCTCTGAAATATGGCCAAACTGGTGGCAAGTGTCATCTTGGCAGCTGCACGCTTGACTTTTCTCAGTTCATGGGCAGTTATTTTGCGCCTTGATTTTTCCACACGCTTCTTGCGACCCTGTTGACTATTTTGAATGAAACGCTTGATTGTTCGATGATCACGCTTCAGAAGCTTTGCAATTTTAAGAGTGCTGCATCCCTCTGCAAGATATCTCACTATTTTTGACTTTTCTGAGCCTGTCAAGTCCTTCTTTTGACCCATTTTGCCAAAGGAAAGGAAGTTGCCTAATAATTATGCACACCTGATATAGGGTGTTGATGTCATTAGACCACACCCCTTCTCATTACAGATATGCACATCACCTAATATGCTTAATTGGTAGTAGGCTTTCAAGCCTATACAGCTTGGAGTAAGACAACATGCATAAAGAGGATGATGTGGTCAAAATACTCATTTGCCTAATAATTCTGCACTCCCTGTATAGCGCTGGTATTACAGGTTGTGCGGTGAGGCTAAAATGCTTGCGTTACAGCCTATACCAACACGATCCATACCGCCATCTGAGAGCAGTAGTTATGAGTTTTGCGCCACAAAAATGTTTCACAAAACTCATAACTAAAGTATTACAAGTACACTAACACCCATAAACTACTTATAAACCCCTAAACCACGACCCTACCACATCATAAACACTATATTAAAGTTATTAACCCCTAGTCTGCCGCTCACCCACATCGCCAACACTATTTAAATATATTAACCCCTATTTCCCCCGCACCCCGACATTGCCGCAACTATAATAACGTTATTAACCCCTATTCCGCCGCTCCCTGACATCGCCGTCACTAAATAATATTATTAACCCCTAAACCTCCGGGCTCCCACTTAATAAACCTATTTACCCCTACACCGCCGGCCCCTAAATTGCAAAACACTAAATTAAGCTATTAACCCATAAACCTAACACCCCCTAACTATAAATTAAAATTACAATATAACTATTTAAATAAATAAAAACTTCTGTTTTCTGTTTACAGTTACTTTAATGTTAAATTGTAATTATATATTATGACTCAACAGTCAGATGTGAAAAAAAGAGTATTCATTTTTTCAGCGATATCCATATCTTGAGAACTACTGACGTTAGGAGCAATAAATTTGGCATGTAAACTTACTTTATAATGAAGATTTTAACCCTTTGGCTGCTAAGCCATTTCCCACCTGGGTGCTAAGCTAGGTTTGAGCTTTTCGTTGCAGTTCAGGTTTAAACACTTTTAGAAGTAAAGTTTGTGTGAATAAACTATACAAACTATATATGGTTTTTTTTCAGCAGATTCCAAATATACCATTATTATATGTGTATGTCTCAATAGGTTTCAAAAATAAAGCATAAAATATGAAAAAAGTGTATTTTTGTACTCCACAATCAATAAAAATTAGTTTGTAATTTTATTTTTCTAAACTCTATCATCAAAACCTGTGTTGCTAAATATTTGCAGTGGGTAACCTATCTAAAATTAGCAGAAATTTAGAACATTTCACTGAGTTTTTTTACTGTTTTATTGCCAATGTGTCAATTTGATAGACCTTAACAAAAAGCATCTTTAAATTTAATGTATTGCTGCCATCAATTAAACAGCTGGGTGCTTTGCTTAGAAAATATTATTTTCTAAGCAAAGTGATATATTCGTTTATGTCTTACGCACTTCAAATTTGTGATAGCAATACATGCAGCCCCTCATTTGATGCACCAAGGGGTGTACTTTCCAAAACTGTGTACCTTGTATATTCCCAGGTGGCTATAGCTGTTAAACTGCAGACATCACTGCTAAATGTTTAACCCCTTAAGGACCAAGGCCATTTTTCATTTTCTTTTCCTTATGGACCAGGGCTATTTTTACATTTCTTCGGTGTTTGTGTTTAGCTGTAATTTTCCTCTTACTCATTTACTGTACTGCCACATATTATATACCGTTTTTCTTGAAACTAAATGGAATTTCTAAAGATACCATTATTTTCATCATATCTTATAATTTACTATTAAAAATATTATAAAATATGAGGAAAAAATGGAAAACAAACACACTTTTTCTAACTTTGACCCCCAAAATCTGTTACACATCTACAACCACCAAAATACAACCATGCTAAATAGTTTCTAAATTTTGTCCTGAGTTTAGAAATACCCAATGTTAACATGTTCTTTGCTTTGTTTGCAAGTTATAAGGCATTAAATACAAGTAGCACTTTGCTATTTCAAAACCACTTTTTTTTCAAAATCAGCGCTTGTTACATTGGAACCCTGATATCTGTCAGGAATACCTGAATATCCCTTGACATGTATATATTTTTTTTTAGAATGCATCCCAAAGTATTGATCTAGGCCCATTTTGGTATATTTCATGCCACCATTTCACCGCCAAATGCAATCAAATAAAAAAAAAATGTTCACTTTTTCACAAATTTTTTCACAAACTTTAGGTTTCTCACAGAAATTATTTACAAACAACTTGTGCAATTATGGCATAAATGGTTGTAAATGCTTCTCTGGGATCGCCTTTGTTCAGAAATAGCAGATTTATATGGCTTTGGCGTTGCTTTTTGGTAATTAGAAGGCTGCTAAATGCCACTGCGCATCACACGTGTATTATGCCCAGCAGTGAAGGGGTTAATTAGGGAGGATGTAGGGAGCGTCTAGGGTTAATTTTAGCTTTAGTGTAGTGTAGTAGACAACCCCAAGTATTGATCTAGGCCCATCTTGGTATATTTCATGCTACCATTTCACTGCTAACTGCGATCAAATATAAAAAAACGTAAAATATTTCACAATTTTAGGTTTCTCACTGAAATAATTTACAAACAGCTTGTGCGATTATGGCATAAATGATTGTAAATGCTTCTCTGGGATCCCCTTTGTTTAGAAATAGCAGACATATATGGCTTTGGCGTTGCTTTTTAGTAATTATAAGGCCGCTAAATGTTGCTGCGCACCACACATGTATTATGCTCAGCAGTGCAGGGGTTAATTATGTAGCTTTTAGGGAGCTTGCAAGGTTAATTTTAGCTTTAGCATAGAGATCAGCCTCCCACCTGACACATCACACCCCAGGATCCCTCCCAAACAGCTCTCTTCCCTCCCCCATCCCACAATTGTCCCCGCCATCTTAAGTACTGGCAGAAAGTCTGCCAGTACTAAAATAAAAGGAATATTTAAAAAAAAAAAAAAAAAAATTGTATATGCTGCTGTGTAGGATCCCCCCTTAGCCCCCAACCTCCCTGATCCCCCCAAACAGCTCTCTAACCCTCCCCCTCTACCTTACTTGGAGCCATCTTGGATACTGGCAGCTGTCTGCCAGTACCCAGTTTAGAAACAAATGCCTTTTTTTTAATATTTTTTATTTTTTTTCTGTAGTGTAGCTTCCCCTCCAATAGACAAACCACCACCCCCTCCCAGATCCCTTACAATTAACATTGTCTGCTGTTCCCCCCCGTCTCCCACTTATCAATCAACTTTTTTCTGTAGTATAGCGGTTCCCACCTGCTCCCACCCCGTGCACTCGCCCGCCCGCCGCTCCCCGTGCACGCACGTGCGCCCGTGTGTGCTCCCGACAACCCCGCCCCCGATCCCGCCCCCCCTCTCTTCAATCTTCCATCGATGGCCGCCCACCCGCCTCCCACGTCAGCTCCCACCCACCAACGATTGCGGCCATCAATGCCGGTGCAGAGAGGGCCACAGAGTGGCTCTCTCTGCATCGGATGGGGGAAAAATGTTATTGCAGGATGCCTCGATATCGAGGCATCACTGCAATAACTGTAAAATGGCTGGAAGCGATCAGGATTGCTTCCAGCCACTTTAATCCCCAAAGTCGTACAGGGTACATCGCTGGTCTTTAATGACCAGGTTGTGTGTGACGTACCCTGTACGACTCGTGTCGTTAAGGGGTTAAAGACAGTTTTAATTAAGATTTTCAAGGTTGCCATATCTGCACTTAAACAGCTCTAGCCACCTGGGAAGTTAAATTAGGTTACAAAAAGTACACATTTGTAGAAAGTACACCCCCTGATGCGTCAAATGTGGGGCTATATGTACTTCTAGCACAAAAGTGGAGTGTGCAAATATTCATGAAATATGGTGTTTTGCTAGAAAATATTTTTTTCTAAACAAAGTGACATGTTCATTTATGTCTTACGCACTCCAAATTTGTGCTGGCAATACATGCAGCCCCTCATTTGATGCATCAAGGGCTGTACTTTCCAAAACTGTGTACCTTCTATACTGTATCTCTAATTCCCAGGTGGCTACAGCTGTTAAACTGCAAACATGGCGACCTTGAAACACTTTAAACGTATAGGGGTTATATATGCAATTAAACAGTTTTATCTACTTTATTAATTGACTAACCTAATTCTAAATTATTCTATTTTATGTTTAAAAATATAACACTCTTTTGAATTACCAACACAAGCATTACAGGCACTCACACTGGTTGAATTCGCACATGGATACCCATGTGAGCAGTAACGCCACTTCAAGGCTTCAACCCTTGCTACTGACCATTCACACACCTTTCATGTCTGATTCACTCGCAGAAGCAGCCACCCCTATATACATCAAGACTTTCATCCCTACTACTGACCATCCACACACCTTTTGTATCTTTATTCACTCACAGAAACACAACCCCTACCACTGGGCAGTCACACATCTTTCATATCTCCCTTCATACGTACCTTTTGCTAGGGGCAACTCAATCACTGGGCTAGTCAGGCGTAAACCTAAACCAGGGCACTGTGCTGGTCAGTTGTAAGCCTCAACCAGGGCACTGTGCTGGTCAGGCGTAAGCCTCTACCAGGGCACTGTGCTGGTCAGGCGTAAGCCTCAACCAGGGTACTGGGCTGGTCAGGCGTAAGCCTCAACCAGGGCACTGTCCGGTCAGGCGTAAGCCTCAACCAGGGCACTTGGCTGGTCAGACGTAAGCCTCAACCAGGGACAAGTGTCTGCATTTCAGAGCCTCCTGGGGTTGTGAGGGTATGCAGCTAGTATGTTTCCATAGTATGATAAATTCGGAAGCATTCTGGCATGCATAGCCCTGGTTTAGAGGGGCAGTCTGGACAGTAGTAATTGGTGTCTTTACGATGTCCATGATGACTACACACTCTACACCTTCTACTAGGGAAAGTTTTTTTTCTCAGTAGCTGATATATACACAGCAAAGTGACGGCCATGCAACCTTGCATTCTCCTCACTTGGCCCAGTTACTGGAATATCCCCTGATGAGAGAAGGCTTTTAATAACAGATTCCTGAAATTTTAGGAAGCATAGCCATCTTCCTTGGTTAGCCTAATACAGGACAAATGCTTAAAGCATTGACAATTGTATCAAGTGCACTGCCAGTTTCTTGTTCCATGTATAGGCTTTGCGAGAAGCAGAGTATGGTTTAAGCATCTGGTCAGTCTTATCTATCCCTCCCATATGCTGATTGTAATCCAGGACACATGTGTGTTTCACAGTTGGCCTGTTCTGCCACCTGACATAAACAGGTGATGTGCTCTCATCATGTATAGTTGTGAGAAGATGCACATCCTTCTTGTCTGTGAGATTCACAGTTAGCATCTCATCAGAGCACAAAACTGTGGTCTCTCCTCTCTTTTGCTATCTGAACATGTGAGTTGGAAAACCTTTGAGATTGGCACGGATTCAGCCGCATGCAACAGTTGCTATTTAAATAATGGCACACCAATGTAAAAGTTATCCACATATACATGGTAACCTTTATAAAATATTGGGTAGAGTAAGTCTCACATTATTTTTTCACTGGTAGCAAGGGAGGAGAGACAGCCAGGGGGTGCAAGAACAGAATCCTTGCCAGTGTAGACCCTAAAACGTTAGGTGTATCCACTAGAGCTATCGCACAGCTTATACAGCTTGATCCCATAGCAAGCTCTCTTATAAGTAAAGGATTGTTTAAAAATAATGCATTCGTTATATAAGATCAAGGGTTCATCGACTGATATGTTCTGGCCTGGAGTATAGCACTCTTGAAATCTTGCCAAAAATAGGTCAAGAACAGGCTTTATTTTAAAAAATCTGTCATGTTCTGGGTTGTCCCGTGGCAGAGCATTTGCATTATTATTATAATGCAAAAACTTGAGCAGTAACATATCTGTCCCTGCTCATTGTAGCAGGGAAGATAGGGGTCATCTGAGTAGACTGCTTTGACCAATATGAGGCTATGCTTGGCTTTTGCACAATCCCCATTAGCAGAGTGAGGCCCCAGAATTTCCTCATCTCTTGCAAATTGGTCACAGTCCATTGATGTGCTCTGGCATGCCGGCTCAATTCTGCATCAGTATTTTGAAAAAATTGCTCAGCATACAGATTTGTCTGCAGAACAATAAATTCTAAGAACTCATCATCCAAAAACAAATGAAACCAGTTAATGGGTTCAAAATTTGCAGTGCCCACCAGGGGGCCAGGATTGCCAGTAAATGGAGGCAACACTGGCTGAACCATATTAGGGGAGGTCCAATTGTAGCTTGGAACAGGCCTGCCCATGACTCCCATTGTATGCTGTGCGGCCACTGCAGATGTTGTTGCAACATCCCCAATGCCCCTGACTCCCACAGTATGCTGTGGGGCCACTGCAGATGTTATTGCCATCCCTCTGCCACGGGAACTAACAGCTCTGAACTGTCTGCAGCCACGATGTGGCTCAGTTGGTTCTTCTGTTTTACTTGAACTGTCACTATATGATGACAGCCCAGGGAAAAAGTCACTGAATCTTATGCAGCAGATGTGTCATCAGAGAAGGAATCAGAGTCTAAGTTCATAAGAATCTCAGCTGCTTCCTCAGCAATCATCAGACGCTTAGACATAATTCTCTTTACAAAAATAAAGATATTTTTAAAGAAATGACGCTGCTAGAAATAAAAGACATACATTTTACTGCAAAAAATAAGCTTTTTGCAGCAAAAATGAAAGGATTTTAGACTATGGGGAGAGCTGAGAAAAGCACACAGGCCAAAAGATTGATAATAAAAATATTATTAGTTTTTAATAAAAAGCATCCCTCTACCATTGGTAATTTGTAAGCACATGATATAGGTGATCATGGGATTACAAATATAATATCAGGAGCCATATTGGAAAAGGGAATGTGACATGTTATAGCTAAGTGATCACTGCATTTACACTGATTACAACAGTGATCATTTAGTTAGAATATATAAACTAATATTTTTTTAAAGATTTATTAGTTCATTTTTAGAAAATATATTTTGGGGGTCTTTAGGCAGTTTTGATTTTTATTTATGAGCCCCTAAACACCCCCGCATCTTACTTTTTTACAACACTTATTTTAATAACTTTTTACATTTTTTTGCAGATGCCACATACTGCACTCTCCCACTTTGAGGGTGATCTGGGGGCTCCAACCCCGGTGATCTTGCCTGCATAGTGACAGGCATCATCAGGGCTTCATGTTTTGTGTGGTGACGTCATGCGCAATGACGGGATGACGTCACCTTGCAACTTTATTGACAAATGACAATTGTCAGCTATAGGGAAATGGGAGCATGCTGCTTAGAAGCCTGTATCTCAGACATCTAAGCAGCTACAGACCCCCAAGACCCACCATTGGAAAGGTAATCGCCAATAGCATATTGAACAGCTATCTGGGCATTTATAGAAATAGGCTCACCTATCGAAGCAGAGAACTCGGGCTGGTAAGTCTGCTGTACATCAAATGTCTACGCATTTTAGCATTGAAGGCTTTTTTGTAGAGAAACTTCCTAACAAAAGGTGAGCCTATTTCTATATACACCCAGATAGCTGTTCACTATGCTATAGTTTTTCTCTTATTTCTTTTACAGGTTTTTGTGTTTTTTTTATATATATATATTTTGGACAATAATTTTAATTTAATAACTTCCACCTTTTGGATCCACGAATACTATGTTTTTTTATCCTTGGAACTACTAGGCACCCCGCTAATCATAGCGAAACTTCCAAAGACATTTTTTTCTTGGACCTCTCACATTTGGACTTTTGTTTATTCTTTATAATGAAATCTGATCATTATTTATTTCTATAATATTTCTTATGTCACTTGTTTATACATACTATACATGAGTTTGTATATGTTTTATAGTCAGCTTTTTTAACAGCTGATTCACCAGCGATATACCTTACTCCTATATTTCAGTGGATTGGCCAATCCACCTTTAACTGTTTAATGTTTACAATATATTAATTTTTAAATTTATATTGTTATTGTTCACTCGCTATATCTACTTAACTAGTAAAATTCTATTCATTCACTTGGTATATACCATTTTGTCACTTTTTTCTTCTAACACCAACCAGAACGATACTATTTCCTTTTCTGAAAGTTTACAACATTTGTCACTTTGTCTATAAACTATTTCATGATATTTATGTTACTACACAAGAACAATGGCACCACTAGGGCTTTTTCCCTGTTATTATATATTTGCAAACTTAATGCTTATTTTTCAATAAAGCCTCAATTATGTAGGGAATGGTGCTAAATGCATAAACAATTATACTACTAAAAACTAAGAAGAATCTCACATAGAGATGTGGATATCTCCTGTAAGTATGCACCTATAAGCACTCTCAGCCTAGACTGTAGGGCAGTTTGTCCAGAATGGGATAAATAAAATATAACTTTTATTATAAACTACACTTAAAATAAAGGTAACACACAAATTAAAATCGACACTAGCACTGTAATGTTATCTGACACTATATGCACACTATGAGGAGGACTGTGGTATCAACCGCCTATAGTGAATAATTGTACGCCCCCTAGGTAGTGCTGTAAGAACTCAGGTGTACTGTAATAGCGTGTCCAAATGGTGTATACATGCAATCATTCAGTAACATACACCCTATGTAAGAATATTTGGATACCCTAATAGCTCTGATTCGTATTAAGAAAGCCTGTAATTTGTCCACTCAGTCCCTGCTCAATGTATAAAAATTGTGGCTGCTATTTGGTCCTGTTTAGACAACTAATACTCTGTTGTATATTATGTAACTTATATATATTCGTTAAAAGACAATTATTATCTTGTATTGCCAATGTGTAACCAAATAGTGTCACGATCTATCTATAATGTTGGTGAACATTACAATTATAAAATATCTGGTTCTTGCGTAACACTGCTGTTATATATTGTCTTAACAACGTTGAATGTCAAAAAGGACTTTGCGCCGCATATGTTCAGTACATTACATAGCAGGGTAAACAGTGAATACCTGTATTGTTCTGTTAATCTCTAAGGCTTAATCTGGCACAACCCAGATTATTCTTTTTGTAACAAACTCTCTGAGTATTTTTGACTATCCAGATCGCTCAGAATATCTTTGTAATAGCCTAAAGTAGGTTCACTGTGACCCTCCACTTTATATATACATAAGGGCTGCCAGTAGTCTTTAATATGCTACAATCACCTATTATTCAAGATATCTGTAAAAAAAGATACAGCGTCTTTATTAGAGGACAACACTTTCTCTGTGTTGCCAATATATGTCACAATTGTATCCAGGTCTGTTTACAATACAAACAAACCTTATAGTTCTGTAAATTCAGGTTGCTGCATATCACGGTAAATGTATATTGTCTAAACTATAATAACTATCCATAAGGACTATATGCAGCATATATTCTATCATAACACGCACGGGTAAAGAGTGGATACCTGTATTATTTAGATATTAACTACGGCTAAGTCTGGCACAACCCAGACTATTCAACAAGTTAACGGAGTATAGCTAATAACATCATTTGTCTAGATTAACATCGTAGTGCTAGGCTTGTTAAAAACTGAGCGCCCAAACGCTCACAATAACTCCTGACTAGTTTCGCCCGTCCGGGTTTTGTCAAAGGGCGGCGAGCCGCCGATTGTTTGGGAGTATATGCCGGTTAAACCGGAAGTCCCGCCTTACTTAATTTAAGATTGTTTGTCGATTGGACAGAATCGATAGATTGACAGCTTCAGATCCCAACCCTAAGATACTATTATTTGTATGTATCTGATGCTGGGGTTTTGTGAACTGTCAATACATTTGACATCAGAATCTAACAATGCTATCTTGGATTTCTTGGAAAAGCCACTTAAGTTAATTAGTTTCATCGTACATTATATATTAATACAAATCAAGTTATTTCAAGGGGTATTTCTTTCTATAACAAGATGTTCAATCAAATATAGATATGTCATTATGTTCATGTAATTCTTGACTACACTCATCCCGCTGTTTTAGGTAATGAACAGTTTGACATCTATGTACACTATTATTAAAATTATGAAAGAAACTGAACAATGTCCTTATGCTTGCATTTAAGTCTCTTGCAAGTAACAAGGGATTAATAGGTATATTGGAAAATTTCTTGTATGTCGAGGAATGATGTGTCCTTAAGGTTGTACAGGTATTTTCATGTATATAAATGAATATTTCAGTAGCAGCTGTACACCTTGTGTATCACTCCCGACCTTGTTATATGATGTTGAAATGTCCCACAAAGTGTGTATGAATTGAGACAATATGTAACAATGTATGAAAATCCAATATGCTTAAAGGCAAGAAACATTCACTCACCCATCTTCTTATGGTACAGGGGCTGAGTATTACTTCCTTGGTAGGTGCCGGCTTGGAAAAACTTTGTAGATCACAAGCAGGGAATGAGCCCTCCGGATAGATCCCTGATATTTGTTCAACAGGGGGAATGTTTGCCTGCTGCTGGAGGCGGGAAGTGCCAGGACAAACCTCCAATCAATTTCACAGATAGAAAGCTTCCACAGCAGTGGAAAAATCCAGCATAAAATGGACCAAGGGAGGTAGAAGGTAAAATATAAACTTTATTAGGTATGCATTAAGAAACCTGTGAGTATTCACAGTGAATCAGCCAATATCACAGCATAGATAGGGTCAGCCTAGTAGCCCAACATTACACACTCCAACAGCACTTCGTCAGGGATAGTAAGGGGTTAACTGCTCAGCCATTGTACACATTTTTTGTCCAATCAGATTCATGCACAAAATTTCAAAACCAATCGTGATACCTCAGGAAAGGCTGTCATGTTGACTATTCAATTTGATTGGTTCATTCGCATTTATCTGGTTTTACTTTGGTTGTGTGCAACAGGTGAGCAGAGTAAAAACACAATAATTTATAAAAAGACACCAAATAAAACATTGGAATACTTAACTACAGATACTTATTTATAAATGGATCAAATAGTTCTAATAAAAAATACAGTTATCCCGTAAGGATTTGAAAAGAATTTGTGTAAATAAAATGTATAATATACACCTGCCACAGCTGTCATTTTTTATGTGTTGAGATCTTTCTGATAATGTGTCAAAAGACCTTCTCATGTATACATCAAAACACATACATAGTGGCTAAATTGATTATAGGAAATAATTTCATACATCTAGGGTACGCTGACCGTGTTATTTAGTATACAAACTGTATTAATAGTTAAAAGCCGGTAGCGGACCCCTACTATGCATTACTATTCCAAAACCACAGTTCAGAGGATTTTTTTTAAATTCTTTTATGAATACACATTAAGATATGACCTGTTGGCAATCTGCAAGGCTAAAAATAACAACTTGGAATTAATTTTGGTAAGCAAATGTGTTTGCAGAACATATGTATAATCTGTCCTATGTTACTGACCTGTTAGGGGTAAAGTTCACTAGTGAGTTCCCGCATTGGTTGTTATCGAAATTGAACTAGGGAGATATATTAAGATAGTTGCCCTAACAAGCATATAATTTAATTATAAAAAAAAAGAAGAATAACATTATACTAGATATAGTGTCCTGCTAATTCTGACCAGGTAGGGACAACATTGTTGACGGAAGGAGTTTTAACTAAACAATCCTAGTAACTCTATGGACCTTCATTCTACATACACCCTCATTGCACAGTGCGGCATGGTTTATATACTAATAAAAATAAACAATGAAATTAGTCACGGCTTACCATGTGGAGCTTAGACTAGATAGGTAGGTGTCATTTAGTTGCATTTTAAGATAAGTGCGTGAGTTATGAAAATAGGAATTTATAAATATAACCTGAGTGTGTGAAAACATAATAATAATAAAAGGAAAATAGAAGGTGACGACTCAATCTAATACCCCAAACATATATATATAAAGCCAAAGCTAAATAGAAAGTGCTCATGAAAATGTGAATAGAGTGTGAGCTGTATGTTCTGAAAAAGATGTAATAAAATAGTGAATGCATGTGTGTGAGCGAATTGTATTGTGAATAGTGATAATGATGAAAATAGTGATTATATTTCATGCTGTGAAAACCGAATGTCAAACCAAATATCAATGTTAAATATTGTTTGAATACTATATTAATAAAGACATTAGTGTTACACAGCATAAAGTATGTGTTATTATGTAAATAACCAGTGTTGTTAACATGGAGTGTATAAAAATGTGTAAAAAATTAATGTTACTGGTAAGTGAAAAAATTATTTATAAAACATGTATAGATAATGTGATATATTGCATTAACCTTTCTATCCAATAAATAATTTTATATCAGATTTCTCATTTATGCCCATTGGTGCTCCAGTTTGTAATGTGAATATCCAAAAAGCCTCTAGTTTATTTAATTTGTCAAATCTGTTCCCACCTGTATTCAGTTTGGGAATATGATCAATAGCTTTAAATGAAAAATATTTAGAAGGTTTTTCACAGTGTGACCTAAAATGCTACAGGAGTCTTTGGTTCTTTTTCTAATAAAGAAAGCAAATGTTCCCTCATTCTATCTTTGAACATGCAGGAAGTATGTCCTGTATATTGCTTTTTACAAAATTTACATGTGATCAGGTACACTATGAAAATTGAATTACAGGTTAGATTATATTTAATTTTATATGTCTCACCTGTATGGCTAGAAACAAAAGAGGACACTACTTCTGTAAATTCACATGACTTACATGGATTTGTCCCACATTTAAAGAACCCTAATCTTGGCTCTAACCATGTTCTCTGTGTGTTATTTGTTTTTTTGTCAAAATCTCTCTTAAAATTATTTCCAATGTTCCTTGCTTTCCTAGACACGAATTTTATGTTGTTGATGACACCAGGATCTAAAAGCTTATCTTTCTCAAGTATTGCTAGGTTTTTCTTGATGATGGTACAGATTTCTTGAAACTGTTTGCTATATTTTGTGGAGAATACTACTGTTGGTCCTGAAAATTGGTTTGTTTGCGGTTTAGACTTATTAGCTAGAAGATTATTTCTATCCATTAGAAGCACCTCATTAGATATTTTGATTAATGCATTCTTTTTATATCCTCTAGCTATGAGTCTAGACGTGAGCTCTTCAGCTTGTTGTTTGTACTGCTGTGTGTCAGTGCAGTTTCTGCGAAGGCGTATGTATTGGCCCTTGGGGATACCACGTTTTAGATGTTCTGGATGGTGTGAGTTAGCTCTAAGGATAGTGTTTCCTGCTATGGGTTTCCGATAGGTCACTGTCTCTATTTTGTTATTAGAGACTTTCAGTAACACATCCAAAAAAGCTAACTCAATTCTTGAACTGTCATGTGTAAATTTTAAGTTCATATCATTGTCATTTATGTATTCAAGAAAGGATTGCAATTGTATATACGTCCCTTTCCAAATTACCAACAGGTCATCTATGTACCTAAAATATGCTTTTATACAAGATCTAAATGGATTTTCATTGGTGTATATTTTTATTAACTCAAAATAACTTAAGTACAGATTCGCATAGGAGGGGGCAAATTTTGCCCCCATTGCTGTGCCGCACTTTTGTAAATAGTATTGTCCTAAAAACAAAAAATAATTATGAGTTAAGAGGTAACCAACAGTTTCAATAAGAAACTCAATGTATTCAATGTCATAACTGGTGTATCTTCTCAACATTTGACAGAGTGCAAACAAACCTTGATTGTGAGGAATGCAAGAATATAGAGAAGACACATCAATAGAGACAAGTATACAATCCTCATCCAAAGTTGTCTCTTCCAACATGTTCAATAAATGTTTAGTATCCCTGACATGTCCGGGGGTAGAAGTAACAATGGGTTGTAAATGCTCATCCACAAAGGCTCCTAGCCTCTCCCCCAGTGTACCAATGCCAGAGACAATTTGCCTGCCTGGGGGGGATGTCAGGTGCTTATGTATCTTAGGTATATGCTTAAAGATAGAAATTTGTGGATGAGTAACTGTCAGTTTCTCTGCAGTGGCAGTTGTAATGAAACCTCTATGTACTGATTGATCTAAAAGTTTTTCAAGATCCTGCTGAAATTTTTGAGTGGGATTGAAACTAAGTTTAAAGTAGGTTTGTACATCTTCTAGTTGTTTTAAAGCTTCCTTAGTATAGTTATCTTTACTTTGTACCACTACAGCACCACCCTTGTCAGAGTTAGTTATCACTAGATTGTCATTGTTCTTAAGTTTATTAAGAGCAATTCTTTCCAGTTTAGTCAGGTTATCACCTTTAATTTTATTAGCTTTCTTCTTTTTATTTACAGTTTGATGTAGTTCAATTAATTCCTTCTCAACTATAGTGTGGAATGCCTCTATTAGATCACCTCTCATTTGTATAGGGTAACATTTTTCATTTTTGGATTTTACCTTGATTGTTGGAATAATATGAGAGCTAGTGTCATGTCTAATGCTTTCACTGTTGAGACTTGTTAAATCAATGAGACTGCATTGTTCTTCAAAATTTGAAACATTGCTATATGTCATAGACTTAGTTCTATGATTAGTGTCATCAAGGGCATTACATTCCAAATTTGTGTCTAAACTAAAGTGTCTTTTCAAGGTAAGGTTCTGCATGAACCTATTTACATCTAGCAATGTGTCGAATAATGAAAAATCAGTTGTTGGGGCAAATGATAAACCTTTGGATAACACCTTTATATCTAGTGATGACAAGTGTGTGTTGGATAAATTCACTACATTAATCTCATTATTATAATTTTCATTTTGTGCTGTATTGTATGACATTCCTTCTGGTACAGATAAAAAGTCTATATTTCTGGAGGTCCCTAGTCTTTTTGTGCCATGCCCCCTCTTCTTCGGCTGGGATATCTTGCTGGGGGCTCTTTTGTGTCCTCCCCGTTTTTTGGCTGTCTCCTTTGGCTTACTTCTCTCATCTTATTTGACGTGCTTGCTATACTTGTTTCTGAGACCACAATTGGACTGCTACCATCTTTCGGACGGACACTTCTATCACTTGAGCCCCCTGCTTTAGGGGTTGATGCTTTTGGACTCTCCGCTGAGGATGTTTCAAAGCTTGAAAAAGAGACTTTTTTGCTGACTTGACCCTTTTGGTTATTACTATGTTGGCCTTTCTTGTTGCTTGATCTATTGGAATTTCTTTGTATGGAAGTCCAATTGTAAACCACATCAAGGTCATAATCCTTACAGTCACGATGGTATTTTTTCGCTTTTCGGTCTGATAAATCATCATTATCTTAAAATGCAACTAAATGACACCTACCTATCTAGTCTAAGCTCCACATGGTAAGCCGTGACTAATTTCATTGTTTATTTTTATTAGTATATAAACCATGCCACACTGTGCAATGAGGGTGTATGTAGAATAAAGGTCCATAGAGTTACTAGGTTTGTTTAGTTAAAACTCCTTCCGTCAACAATGTTGTCCCTACCCGGTCAGAATTAGCAGGACACTATATCTAGTACAATGTTATTCTTCTTTTTTTTTTATAATTCAATTATATGCTTGTTAGGGCAACTATCTTAATATATTGATAACAACCAATGCGGGAACTCACTAGTGAACTTTACCCCTAACAGGTCAGTAACATAGGACAGATTATACATATGTTCTGCAAAAACATTCGCTTACCAAAATTAATTCCAAGTTGTTATTTTTAGCCTTGCAGATTGCCAACAGGTCATATCTTAATGTATATTGATAAAAGAATTAAAAAAAAAAGATCCTCTGAACTGTGGTTTTGGAATAGTAATGCATAGTAGGGGTCCGCTACCGGCTTTTAACTATTAATACAGTTTGTATACTAAATAACACGGTCAGCGTACCCTAGATGTATGAAATTATTTCCTATAATCAATTTAGCCACTATGTATGTGTTTTGATGTATACATGAGAAGTTCTTTTGACACATTATCAGAAAGATCTCAACACATAAAAAATGACAGCTGTGGCAGATGTATATTATACATTTTATTTACACAAATTCTTTTCCTTACGGTATAGCTGTATTTTTTATTAGAACGATTTCATCCATTTATAAATAAGTATCTGTAGTTAAGTATTCCAATGTTTTATTTGGTGTCTTTTTATAAATTATTGTGTTTTTACTCTGCTCACCTGTTGCACACAACCAAAGTAAAACCAGATAAATGCGAATAAACCAATCAAATTGAATAGTCAACATGACAGCCTTTCCTGAGGTATCATGATTGGTTTTGAAATTTTGTGCATGCATCTGATTGGACAAAAAATGTGTATAATGGCTGAGCAGTTAACCCCTTACTATCCCTGACGAAGTGCTGTTGGAGTGTGTAATGTTGGGCTACTAGGCTGACCCTATCTATGCTGTGATATTGGCTGATTCACTGTGAATACTCACAGGTTTCTTAATGCATACCTAATAAAGTTTATATTTTACCTTCTACCTCCCTCGGTCCATTTTATGCTGGATTTTTCCACTGCTGTGGAAGCTTTCTATCTCTGAAATTGTTTGGTGGTTTGTCCTGGCACTTCCCGCCTCCAGCAGCAGGCAAACATTCCCCCTGTTGAACAAATATCAGGGATCTATCCGGAGGGCTCATTCCCTGCTTGTGATCTACAAAGTTTTTCCAAGCCGGCACCTACCAAGGAAGTAATACTCAGCCCCTGTACCATAAGAAGATGGGTGAGTGAATGTTTCTTGCCTTTAAGCATATTGGATTTTCATACATTGTTACATATTGTCTCAATTCATACACACTTTGTGGGACATTTCAACATCATATAACAAGGTCAGGAGTGATATACAAGGTGTACAGCTGCTACTGAAATATTCATTTATATACATGAAAATACCTGTACAACCTTAAGGACACATCATTCCTCGACATACAATAAATTTTCCAATATACCTATTAACCCCTTGTTACTTGCAAGAGACTTAAATGCAAGCATAAGGACATTTTTCAGTTTCTTTTCATAATTTTGAATCTGCTTGCCTATCTGAACAAATGGATACCGAGAATATCACAGCTAGAAAATTAGATCTTCCAAGTTTATTCTCAAGGAGAGAGCAGCTGGAAATAAAAGAACTAAAACTGTGGTGGGAGATTGAATTCTTACAGATTTATATTGAAGAGAACAAAATCCCAAGAGGCCTCAGGATGAAAAAATATCCAGCCTATGCAACACAGAAAAAAAGTTTCATGACAGAATGGAACAACACTCTATCTCAATGCTCTCTAACCCTGATGAAACAACTATTAAACAGTAAAAAGGAAGATCATGAAGAAGCTATGGATGAATTGAATACAGTTAAGGAAAATACTGTTTTATTTAGCTCTGATCCCAGATATGAAAGCTACACTGAACAACTAGCAGAAACAATGAAGAAGCTCAATGATGATTTATCAGACCGAAAAGCGAAAAAATACCATCGTGACTGTAAGGATTATGACCTCGATGTGGTTTACAATTGGACTTCCATACAAAGAAATTCCAATAGATCAAGCAACAAGAAAGGCCAACATAGTAATAACCAAAAGGGTCAAGTCAGCAAAAAAGTCACTTTTTCAAGCTTTGAAACATCCTCAGCGGAGAGTCCAAAAGCATCAACCCCTAAAGCAGGGGGCTCAAGTGATAGAAGTGTCCGTCCGAAAGATGGTAGCAGTCCAATTGTAGTCTCAGAAACAAGTATGGCAAGCACGTCAAATAAGATGAGAGAAGTAAGCCAAAGGAGACAGCCAAAAAACGGGGAGGACACAAAAGAGCCCCCAGCAAGATATCCCAGCCGAAGAAGAGGGGGCATGACACAAAAAGACTAGGGGCCTCCAGAAATAAAGACTCTTTATCTGTACCAGAAGGAATGTCATACAATACAGCACAAAATGAAAATGATAATAATTAAATTAATGTAGTGAATTTATCCAACACACACTTGTCATCACTAGATATAAAGGTGTTATCCAAAGGTTTATCATTTGCCCCAACAACTGATTTTTCATTATTCGACACATTGCTAGATGTAAATAGGTTCATGCGGAACCTTACCTTGAAAAGACACTTTAGTTTAGACACAAATTTGGAATGTAATGCCCTTGATGACACTAATCATAGAACTAAGTCTATGACATATAGCAATGTTTCAAATTTTGAAGAACAATGCAGTCTCATTGATTTAACAAGTCTCAACAGTGAAAGCATTAGACATGACACTAGCTCTCATATTATTCCAACAATCAAGGTAAAATCCAAAAATGAAAAATGTTACCCTATACAAATGAGAGGTGATCTAATAGAGGCATTCCACACTATAGTTGAGAAGGAATTAATTGAACTACATCAAACTGTAAATAAAAAGAAGAAAGCTAATAAAATTAAAGGTGATAACCTGACTAAACTGGAAAGAATTGCTCTTAATAAACTTAAGAACAATGACAATCTGGTGATAACTAACTCTGACAAGGGTGGTGCTGTAGTGGTACAAAGTAAAGATAACTATATTAAGGAAGCTTTAAAACAACTAGAAGATGTACAAACCTACTTTAAACTTAGTTTCAATCCCACTCAAAAATTTCAGCGGGATCTTGAAAAACTTTTAGATCAATCAGTACATAGAGGTTTCATTACAACTGCCACTGCAGAGAAACTGACAGTTACTCATCCACAAATTTCTATCTTTAAGCATATACCTAAGATACATAAGCACCTGACATCCCCCCCAGGCAGGCCAATTGTCTCTGGCATTGGTACACTGGGGGAGAGGCTAGGAGACTTTGTGGATGAGCATTTACAACCCATTGTTACTTCTACCCCCGGACATGTCAGGGATACTAAACATTTATTGAACATGTTGGAAAAGACAACTTTGGATGAGGATTGTATACTTGTCTCTATTGATGTGTCTTCTCTATATTCTTGCATTCCTCACAATCAAGGTTTGTTTGCACTCTATCAAATGTTGAGAAGATACACCAGTTATGACATTGAATACATTGAGTTTCTTATTGAAACTGTTGATTACCTCTTAACTCATAATTATTTTTTGTTTTTAGGACAATACTATTTACAAAAGTGCGGCACAGCGATGGGGGCAAAATTTGCCCCCTCCTATGCGAATCTGTACTTAAGTTATTTTGAGTTAATAAAAATATACACCAATGAAAATCCATTTAGATCTTGTATAAAAGCATATTTTAGGTACATAGATGACCTGTTGGTAATTTGGAAAGGGACGTATATACAATTGCAATCCTTTCTTGAATACATAAATGACAATGATATGAACTTAAAATTTACACATGACAGTTCAAGAATTGAGTTAGCTTTTTTGGATGTGTTACTGAAAGTCTCTAATAACAAAATAGAGACAGTGACCTATCGGAAACCCATAGCAGGAAACACTATCCTTAGAGCTAACTCACACCATCCAGAACATCTAAAACGTGGTATCCCCAAGGGCCAATACATACGCCTTCGCAGAAACTGCACTGACACACAGCAGTACAAACAACAAGCTGAAGAGCTCACGTCTAGACTCATAGCTAGAGGATATAAAAAGAATGCATTAATCAAAATATCTAATGAGGTGCTTCTAATGGATAGAAATAATCTTCTAGCTAATAAGTCTAAACCGCAAACAAACCAATTTTCAGGACCAACAGTAGTATTCTCCACAAAATATAGCAAACAGTTTCAAGAAATCTGTACCATCATCAAGAAAAACCTAGCAATACTTGAGAAAGATAAGCTTTTAGATCCTGGTGTCATCAACAACATAAAATTCGTGTCTAGGAAAGCAAGGAACATTGGAAATAATTTTAAGAGAGATTTTGACAAAAAAACAAATAACACACAGAGAACATGGTTAGAGCCAAGATTAGGGTTCTTTAAATGTGGGACAAATCCATGTAAGTCATGTGAATTTGCAGAAGTAGTGTCCTCTTTTGTTTCTAGCCATACAGGTGAGACATATAAAATTAAATATAATCTAACCTGTAATTCAATTTTCATAGTGTACCTGATCACATGTAAATTTTGTAAAAAGCAATATACAGGACATACTTCCGGCATGTTCAAAGATAGAATGAGGGAACATTTGCTTTCTTTATTAGAAAAAGAACCAAAGACTCCTGTAGCTAAACATTTTAGTGATAAAGTGGATAGAGGGTTGGCGCTTACTAAAAAATCCTGTATGCCTGGTGGATGGGGGAAACTACTCCTCCTCAGTAGTTTAGATAAAGAACAAAGGTAAGATTTTGGATTTCCACTGGCGCTTATGAAATAAGCTAGGATTTAAGCTACCATTATATGTGTAACTTATCTAAGTGAGATATTATAAGTGATTCTGATTTTTATCAGGTGAAAAAACAATAGTGTCTCAGTGTCTCAGATAATGGATATTTAGGATTTAGATCCTATGTGTTGACTGGTATAAAATATTTCCTTAATATTTTGTGTTATATAAAAATTAATAATATAACTAAATCTGTATTTACAGATGAAGTGGGTAGTGTTCGTGAGTAGGTTATGAAGAGTAAATGAGTGTAAATGAAGCTAGTGACGATCCAATTGGCAGTGATGAGACATAGATATAGATATATCCAAATAATAATGATAGATGTATAAGTGTTAAAACTTTTTATTAAACTAAAATTACTGTTAACATAACTAAAAAATATATATGGCAAATAAAACAAATAAAAGCAAATAAAACAAGGGACGTCTCCCTATGAATTAGTCGTCAGTAAGTCGAGTGACTTGACAATATATGGTCTCTGAATATGACTTGATAAACAAAAAATGCCACCTTGGGATTAAAGCAAGCTGTAAGGTACCTTATAAATGTCTGTTGGGAATCGTATTAGTGCCGATGTTCTGTGAGCTTCCATCTCAGTTTTGTTCCTTCGTGGCTTAACGTGAGATAACAAACAAGCCTCCGTTTCTGATTGGTGGTTAGGGGTCACACCTCTCTTAGGATAGGCTGTGACTGTGCACGCTGGATGTTTAGCGTGTTCAGATGTAAATGATCTTTTTCAAGATGTTTGAACTGCAGCTGTAAAAAACTTTTTTCTTCTGCACTTTGGTGTTGGAGATCCACTGTTAGAAAGAAAAGCTGTGCTCCACTTTCTCGCTGTTCAGATCCTTGGTCCTCCTTGTGGTTTTAGCTCCTAAATCATGGAAATTAGAGAGTCCACTTGAGGGACTGGATCGCAGCTTGTTGGAGTTTGTAAGACTTTCTTTAAACGTGGTTGTAGAAAAGTAGTGGTAGAAAAGTCTGGAGTAAGATCTACGCGTTTCACCCTCTGGGGGCTTTATCAAAATTTTAGTTTAATAAAAAAGTTTTAACACTTATACATCTATCATTATTATTTGGATATATCTATATCTATGTCTAATCACTGCCAATTGGATCGTCACTAGCTTCATTTACACTTATTTACTCTTCATAACCTACTCACGAACACTACCCACTTCATCTGTAAATACAGATTTAGTTATATTATTATTTTTTATATAACACAAAATATTAAGGAAATATTTTATACCAGTCAACACATAGGATCTAAATCCTAAATATCCATTATCTGAGACACTGAGACACTATTGTTTTTTCACCTGATAAAAATCAGAATCACTTATAATATCTCACTGAGATAAGTTACACATATAATGGTAGCTTAAATCCTAGCTTATTTCATAAGCGCCAGTGAAAATCCAAAATCTTACCTTTGCTAAACATTTTAGGTCACACTGTGAAAAACCTTCTAAATATTTTTCATTTAAAGCTATTGATCATATTCCCAAACTGAATACAGGTGGGAACAGATTTGACAAATTAAATAAACTAGAGGCTTTTTGGATATTCACATTACAAACTGGAGCACCAATGGGCATAAATGAGAAATCTGATATAAAATTATTTATTGGATAGAAAGGTTAATGCAATATATCACATTATCTATACATGTTTTATAAATAATTTTTTCACTTACCAGTAACATTAATTTTTTACACATTTTTACACACTCCATGTTAACAACACTGGTTATTTACATAATAACACATACTTTATGCTGTGTAACACTAATGTCTATTAATATAGTATTCAAACAATATTTAACATTGATATTTGGTTTGACATTCGGTTTTCACAGCATGAAATATAATCACTATTTTCATCATTATCACTATTCACAATACAATTCGCTCACACACATGCATTCACTATTTTATTACATCTTTTTCAGAACATACAGCTCACACTCTATTCACATTTTCATGAGCACTTTCTATTTAGCTTTGGCTTTATATATATATGTTTGGGGTATTAGATTGAGTCGTCACCTTCTATTTTCCTTTTATTATTATTATGTTTTCACACACTCAGGTTATATTTATAAATTCCTATTTTCATAACTCACGCACTTATCTTAAAATGCAACTAAATGACACCTACCTATCTAGTCTAAGCTCCACATGGTAAGCCGTGACTAATTTCATTGTTTATTTTTATTAGTATATAAACCATGCCGCACTGTGCAATGAGGGTGTATGTAGAATGAAGGTCCATAGAGTTACTAGGTTTGTTTAGTTAAAACTCCTTCCGTCAACAATGTTGTCCCTACCCGGTCAGAATTAGCAGGACACTATATCTAGTACAATGTTATTCTTCTTTTTTTTATAATTAAATTATATGCTTGTTAGGGCAACTATCTTAATATATCTCCCTAGTTCAATTTCGATAACAACCAATGCGGGAACTCACTAGTGAACTTTACCCCTAACAGGTCAGTAACATAGGACAGATTATACATATATTCTGCAAACACATTTGCTTACCAAAATTAATTCCAAGTTGTTATTTTTAGCCTTGCAGATTGCCAACAGGTCATATCTTAATGTGTATTCATAAAAGAATTTAAAAAAAATCCTCTGAACTGTGGTTTTGGAATAGTAATGCATAGTAGGGGTCCGCTACCGGCTTTTAACTATTGATACAGTTTGTATACTAAATAACACGGTCAGCGTACCCTAGATGTATGAAATTATTTCCTCTAATCAATTTAGCCACTATGTATGTGTTTTGATGTATACATGAGAAGGTCTTTTGACACATTATCAGAAAGATCTCAACACATAAAAAATTACAGCTGTGGCAGGTGTATATTATACATTTTATTTACACAAATTCTTTTCAAATCCTTACGGGATAACTGTATTTTTTATTAGAACTATTTCATCCATTTATAAATATCTGTAGTTAAGTATTCCAATGTTTTATTTGGTGTCTTTTTATAAATGATTGTGTTTTTACTCTGCTCACCTGTTGCACACAACCAAAATAAAACCAGATAAATGCGAATGAACCAATCAAATTGAATAGTCAACATGACAACCTTTCCTGAGGTATCACGATTGGTTTTGAAATTTTGTGCATGCATCTGATTGGACAAAAAATGTGTATAACGGCTGAGCAGTTAACCCCTTACTATCCCTGACGAAGTGCTGTTGCAGCACGAAACATGTTGGAGTGTGTAATGTTGGGCTACTAGGCTGACCCTATCTATGCTGTGATATTGGCTGATTCACTGTGAATACTCACAGGTTTCTTAATGCATACCTAATAAAGTTTATATTTTACCTTCTACCTCCCTCGGTCCATTTTATGCTTGATTTTTCCACTGCTGTGGAAGCTTTCTATCTACACTATTATTAATATTGTTATGTATTTTGTTGGTGCAAAAAGGAAAAAAAAAACGTGTTATTATAATCTTAATTTGATTACAAGTGAATAACTCTATAAACGTTAGTGACAATTGAAAACTTGACACAGTTTCTAATGTGTGTATTTCCAGTATTTTAAAAAACCCAATGTGCTAAATGTTGATTTATTGTTCTGTTTATCGTGATGATTCAATTCTTTCTATAATCAGAGAGTTCTTGCTATTGGATGTGTTGCAAGCTCTGTTTTGACTGACATTATATCTGTGCTATTAAGCGTGTATGTTTCTTCTGTCATTATTAAAAGGCTTTTTTTGCGTGAATTGTGATACCTTAAGAATCCATAAGGTTGGTTCGTGACCATGTGACTTCATTTTTAAAAATAAATCTTTTTTTTTAAAAAGTGAAGGAGGGGGGTGAAAAAATATTTTTAATAAGCAAACTAATTCAATGACTATTCGTGCTTTCATTCATTGTTTTTTAAGTTGTGTGTCAAACTTTATAGTTATGATTACTTGTAGTAGTTCTTCAGTCATGTAGATTGAACCCCTATATATTATACAAGATTTTTGTATAATTATATGTTCTTATGTATATAATATTCACAGAAAAATGTAATAGTTGTTCTGTTCATTCAGCCCGTGTGGTTGGATTGTATTGAGTAAATAAATCCACCGGCTTTCAGCTTTCAATAAAGCTGTTTCCAAGTTTCCTCCTCTCATTCCTATACTCACTTTTTCTATACCCCAGCACTGCAGGTCATTTTGATTAGAATTATGGAATTTTAAGAAATGTGCAGCTACACTAGTTATAGATTTCATTTCTTCCCTATCTTTCGCTGCATTTTTAATGTTTCTTAAATGTTCCATTAATCTCAAATGTAGTTTCCTAGAGGTCATTCCTACATAGTACAAATTGCATGTACAATAAAGTACATAAATTACACTCTCAGTATTGCAACTTATGTATATTTTTATATTGTGTTTCTTCCCAAACCTATCTGTGATGGTATCTGTGCTGCGCATGTATTTGCATGTGCTGCAGTTGCCACATTTGTGTGCTCCCAGTTTAAATGCTGTTCAAGTTTTCTTCTTTTGGAAATGACTACTTGTCACAAGGTCTTTTAAGTTTTTAGTCCTTCTGTATCCAACTGAGGGTCTATCTCCTAAGATGGTCTTTAGTATCGGATCCATCATCAAGATATTCCAGTGTTTCTGTATGATGTTCAGAATTTGGGGAGTTTGGCTGTTGTATGTCATGATCAGCCTAGGTGTATTTGGGATATTGTTGTATTTTTTGAAAAGGAGGTCATGTCTTGGAGTATGTGAAGCTCTATATTTAGCTTTTTTAGTACTTCTTTTGCTGTACCCTCTTTTCCACAGTCTCTCCTCCAATTCTTTTGCCCTGATATTGAATACCTGCTTATCTGAGCAATTTCTGCGTAGCCTTAAAAATTCTCCTATGGGTAAGCTTTTCATTGTGCCCGGAGCATGTGCACTTGTACTATGTAGCACACTATTTGCAGCAGTAGGTTTCCTGTATAGGTCAGTGGTCACATTACCATCACACTTCTTATTGATTGTTATGTCCAAAAAATGTATTTTGGTAAGACTTTCTTCATGTGTTAATTTGATGTTCAGATCATTTTGATTTAGATGTTTTAAGAAATTTAATAAATCACTATGTGTGCCTTCCCAGATAAAAAGGATGTCGTCTATGAAACAAATCCACAGGGGGATACAATCAGTATATTTTCAATTGCATTCTGTGAATACAAATTCTTTCTCTCACCAGCCTAAAAACAGATTGGCATAAGTGGGGGCGCAGGTGGTGCCCATGGCTGTGCCTCTGGTCTGAAGATAGAATTGACCATCAAATGTGAAGAAATTGTAATTCAGTACAAAATCTAACAATTTTAAAATAAAGTTGTCATGTTCCCTATTTTCTTCTGAATACCGTTCTAAGAAGTATCTTATGGCTTGTAAACCTTGTTGATGGTTAATTGAAGTATAGAGGGACTCTACATCTGTAGTGACTAACCAAGTAGTGTCATTTAGAGTTAGATTTTCTAATCTTTGCAGAACCTGCATTGTATCTTGCACATATGATGGCAATTCTTCTACATACTGCCGTAGTCTTAGATCAATGTATGTGCTAGCTCTCTCTGTTAAACTCTCAATGCCTGACACTATGGGCCTACCTGGTGGATTTTGTGCATTTTTATGTATTTTCGGTATCATATAAAAAGTAGCAACCTTAGGTTTATCTACTTTTAGGTATTTATGTTCCTTGGTTGTAATGACTCCTTTTTTGAAGGCCTTGTTGACCATGTTAGAGTAAATTTTTAAGTAACCTTCCATGGGATTATGCAACAGTCTTGTATAACAGGACTTATCCTTTAGTTGTTTATTGGCTTCTTTTAGATAAAGGTCTATAGGCCAAATGACTATGTTGCCACCTTTATCTGATCCACGAATAACTACTTCATCCCATTGGGTCATATCGTGTATTGCCTGTTGTTCTTCAAATGTCAGATTGTATATTTTGGGGGCTAATTTAAGTGATGTAATATCACGACACACACAGTCTCTGAACATCTCAATTTGAGGATTATTGAAATTTTTAGGGACAAATGTGGATTTGTTTCTTATGTTATCTCTCCATTTGTCTGGAGTCTTTGGTTCTGATTCACCTAGTAAATCCTCTAGATCATTCAGAGTCAGTCTTTCTTCTTCTGTCCATCCTGATATATTTTCTTGTGATGAGAAAAATTTTTTGAGAAACAATTTCCTAGTAAAAAGTTGCACATCTTTTACAACCTCAAATTTGTCAACATTACTAGTTGGACAAAAGGATAAACGTTTGGATAATACTGCAATGTGATTGGATGTGAGTTTTAATGTAGATAAATTAATGACTCTCAATGATTCATTCTGATCTGTGAGAAGGGACTCTGTTCCCTCCTGGGTGGTCTCCAGTGGCCTTGTTGTCCTCTCTGATACCTGGTTCTGCCTCTGGTTGTTTTTTTGTTTATGCCTCCCCCCTCTGCGTATTCCTCTCCTGATTCTCCTGAATCTAAAAAATCTTTCCTCTTGTTTCTGCTAGATGATCTAGGTATAATCGGGTTGGATGGGGATATAGTTGTCTGATGGGGGGATTGCTGTTAGAACTCCCTTCTTCTCCATCTGTATCAGAGATATCACTTTCTATGATATTCACTTTGGGGTTTTTATTTGTATTTCTATAGAACCCATTTCTTCGCCATTTGTACACTTTATTATTAGTGAAATCACTGATGTCTCTGTTTAGTTTACCTAATTTGATGTTTTTGAGTTCTTGCTCATACTTGTCTAATTCTTGTTGATACGTTTTGTACAATTGGTTAAAATCAGGATTTAGCTCAATTTTTTTGAGGTTTTCAGGCTTTAATTTTAGTCTCAAATAGGTCATATTCTAATGTGTCGTGTTTTACCAGTATTTTCATTAGTTTCTCTGAACACTCAGAAAGAGCTTCTTCCCACTCAGTTGTTAAACTTTTATTTTTGAACTCAAATGCTGGAAATAGCTGTATACGTAAACCTCTAGGTATGAGTTTCCTCTCTATGTATTTTTCAAAAAAGTGTTTATTCCACCATGTTTTGTCCTGTTTGTATAAGGTTCTATGTAGCTCTTTTAGAGCCCCATCAAGTGAGGTAGCTACCGGTGTCTTTCCTGTATTTTGGCCACCATAAAAAATGTCATTAAGGTCAGCTGTTCTTTTAAGCTGTCTTGCTTGTCTGTCTGTATCGAATATAGATTCAGTTATATGGTATGGTATATAAGACTATGTGCTCTATTGTTCAGAAAAATCTGGAGATTCCAGACAACTTTTACTTATGTTACTACACAAGAACAATGGCACCACTAGGGCTTTTTCCCTGTTATTATATATTTGCAAACTTAATGCTTATTTTTCAATAAAGCCTCAATTATGTAGGGAATGGTGCTAAATGCATAAACAATTATACTACTGAAAACTAAGAAGAATCTCACATAGAGATGTGGATATCTCCTGTAAGTATGCACCTATAAGCACTCTCAGCCTAGACTGTAGGGCAGTTTCTCCAGAATGGGATAAATAAAATATAACTTTTATTATAAACTACACTTAAAATAAGGGTAACACACAAATTAAAATCGACACTAGCACTGTAATGTTATCTGACACTATATGCACACTATGAGGAGGACTGTGGTATCAACCGCCTATAGTGAATAATTGTACGCCCCCTAGGTAGTGCTGTAAAAACTCAGCTATACTGTAATAGCGTTTCCAAATGGTGTATACATGCAATCATTCAGTAACATACACCCTATGTAAGAATATTTGGATACCCTAATAGCTCTGATTCGTATTAAGAAAGCCTGTAATTTGTCCACTCAGTCCCTGCTCAATGTATAAAAATTGTGGCTGCTATTTGGTCCTGTTTAGACAACTAATACTCTGTTGTATATTATGTAACTTATATATATTCGTTGAAAGACAATTATTATCTTGTATTGCCAATGTGTAACCAAATAGTGTCACAATCTATCTATAATGTTGGTGAACATTACAATTATAAAATATCTGGTTCTTGCGCAACACTGCTGTTATATATTGTCTTAACAACGTTGAATGTCAAAAAGGACTTTGCGCCGCATATGTTCAGTACATTACATAGCAGGGTAAACAGTGAATACCTGTATTGTTCTGTTAATCTCTAAGGCTTAATCTGGCACAACCCAGATTATTCTTTTTGTAACAAACTCTCTGAGTATTTTTGACTATCCAGATCGCTCAGAATATCTTTGTAATAGCCTAAAGTAGGTTCACTGTGACCCTCCACTTTATATATATATAAGGGCTGCCAGTAGTCTTTAATATGCTACAATCACCTATTATTCAAGATATCTGTAACCAAAGATACAGCGTCTTTATTAGAGGACAACACTTTCTCTGTGTTGCCAATATATGTCACAATTGTATCCAGGTCTGTTTACAATACAAACAAACCTTATAGTTCTGTAAATTCCGGTTGCTGCATATCACGGTAAATGTATATTGTCTAAACTAGAATAACTATCCATAAGGACTTTATGCAGCGTATATTCTATCATAACACGCACGGGTAAAGAGTGGATACCTGTATTATTTAGATATTAACTACGGCTAAGTCTGGCACAACCCAGACTATTCAACAAGTTAACTGAGTATAGCTAATAACATCATTTGTCTAGATTAACATCGTAGTGCTAGGCTTGTTAAAAACTGAGCGCCCAAACGCTCACAATAACTCCTGACTAATTTCGCCCGTCCGGGCTTTGTCAAAGGCGGCGAGCCGCCGATTGTTTGGGAGTGTAGTTTATAATAAAAGTTATATTTTATTTATCCCATTCTGGAGAAACTGCCCTACAGTCTAAGCTGAGAGTGCTTATAGGTGCATACTTACAGGAGATATCCACATCTCTATGTGAGATTCTTCTTAGTTTTCAGTAGTATTTCATGATATTATTTCCTTTTCCTAAAATTTGCAACATTTGTTGCAACACTCTGTTTAAAACTATTTTCTGACATACTACAACATCAGCCAGAGTATAAATCTCTTCACATTTTTTTCATCTCCTTAGTTCCGGAGATTTTTTGCTCAATAACTGCATGACTATTTAACAACAGACAGATTTTATTTTATTTTAGACTTCTATTGTCTATATATATATCATTATAAACTTGCCAACACATAAGCTTCGTTCAACAATAAACACTCCCACGAAACCTACTCTGTTTTATACATAACAACACAGACTTGTTAACACTTTCAGTTTTGTTCTATAGTAAACGCTTCCATGAAGCTGGTTTTACAATATAATTTTGTTCTACAGCAAACGCTTCCACGAAGCCTACTCTATTTTTATTGTGTATTTTTAGTCTTATTGTATAAATTTGGTTTTATTATGTATTATTAATCACAATTTCATATATGTTACATTTTTTAGTAAAAGGTTTAATACCCTATAGTATATATTGTCTTGAATATATATTTTATTATTCGTCAAGCTAACACATCTTTGATATATATACATAAAGGGATTCAGAAATATAATATATCAGTAAACAATCATTGCAATTTTTTATTTAGATTGCAAGCTACATATTATATACGTACTAAAGCCCCTTGTGTGACGCTCCTTCTCTCTAAAAACTCCTTTCTATAATTGCACAAGGATCATATAAATGCAAAAAATGCAGTTTATGCTACCACATGGAAGAAACATTGACAGTGACAGACAAAGTTAACAAAAAAAAACATACCATAGGTTCATATATCACATGTCAAACAGAGGGAGTGATATATGTTCTGGTATATGAATGCAATTTGATGTATGTTGGCATGACTACTAGAAAACTGAGAACCAGACTTGGGGAACACCTAAGAAACATCAAAAATGCTATAAAAGATAAACAAGCTGACATTAAAGATTACAAGTGTTGCTTCTCATTTTCTCAATAAACATAAATGCAAAACTAACAATCTAAAATGCTTTGGGCCCAAACATATAAATCTCAGTATAAGAGGGGATAACTTAGAACATAAATTATTATTAAAAGCTGAAACTCAATGGATTTATCTGTTGAATACTGTATACCCACATGGACTAAATGAAAATAATAACTATTTTTCTTTCCTGTAAATCTATAAATATACAGTATTTCAATAAAGATCAAAGAACAAATCCACCAATAGATTTTATAAGCACAACATAAAAATAATAATGAGGCAACTTATTTTTTTTTTTTTTATCTTTATACAAACTATTTAACTTATCCATATTGCTAATTATTACTATTAGTTATTTTTAGTATAGACATAGAAATATCAATGAAATACAATACACTTCCAATATAATTAACAGCAGGTTCTCACTAATCTTATCATAGGAACCCAACTGCCATCTCGGATGAACGCAGTCAAATGCTTCGAATGCTTCCTAAACTCCAAAGGTGAATTATCCCCAGTGTAATTGGACCACACACAGAAACTCCTGTTATTACTAAGGTATGATAGTGGCCACTACTATTAATATGAATTGTAATATGCTACACTAAGAGGATCATATTGTTAGTTAACGAAGATTGTTGAATATCTCTCCCCCCTATTTTAAACATAGACATTGTTGGAATAGATACAATATAACAGTCAATATTTGACACGCATCTGGACATTTAAATAATTACATTGTTATAACTTTGTAACTATATGTTTTAAGTTACTTTGGAAACTTTGGGATCTAAATGAATCTAAATATAGGTTGTTATCCAAAAAGTATTAGAGCATTTAAGCAACCCCATTGTGATTACATGCTTTTAAGCTATTAAGCTGTATAAAATGTTCTAGTTTTTAACACTATGCATTTTTAATATTAAATTGTTATTATTACTCAAGTTTTAAACAGAATTGTTACTATTATTTAAGTTTGAAACAGCATTTTTATACTTCCTTTGCTCTTTTTTTTTTTAAATTCAACTATTTTTATTCAGTTTTCAAAATAAACAAGTGTACAGAAAATACTATTACATTTGCCGTCTTCTTTAAGGCAAAACAGAACAGCAGTGGTGACACAGAAGACCAATGAAAGACAGCCTATAATCAGGCTAAGTACTTCAGAGGAAAGGTTCGTACTTAACACTAACAGTAGAGACATAGTAAGACAATATTAGTGATTTCATTCCACAACATTAAAGAGCAGCACAATGATACACATTTTAATACACAGTTTCCCCACATTTTCTATATATTTCTTTGTTCACAAAGAAATGAGATATCAGCAATAAAGTCTTGTTTACCCATGAAGATGTAGTGTATTTTTTCTAGGGATAAGATGTAGTTTACTCTCTTCATCCACATGGGGAGGGTGGGGACCTGCGTAGACTTCCAGAACCTAGGTATGAGGTGCTTGGCACAGTTGAGCATACAGCGAAATAACTGTTTTCGGTAAATACATGATATGGGGGGGGTTGTCGTGTAACAGTACAATATTAGGAGTGAGTATGATGCTGATCCCTAATATGCTATTAATACATGTGGTGATATTCTTCCAGAAGGTTTGTAGGGAGGGGCATGACCACCAGATATGGGATAGGGTTCCTGTTCCACCACAATGGGGCCTATTTATCAAAGGTCTTGCGGACCTGATCCGGCAGTGCGGATCAGGTCCGCAAGACCTCGCTGGATGCAGAGAGCGATACGCTCTCCGTATTCAGCATTGCACCAGCAGCTCACAAGAGCTGCTGGTGCAACACCTTCCCCTGCTGACTCGCGCCCGCCAGCAGGGAGGTGTCAATCAACCCGATCGTTCTCGATTGGGTTAAATTGTGGCGATTCCTGTCCGCCTCATCAGAGCAGGCGGACAGGGTTATGGAGCAGCGGTCTAGTGTGGTGCGGCCATTTCACACACCCGCACGCTCCGCCCCCCCTTCCTTTGCTCTTTTACCAATTTTGGTAATGAAACATTTGCACTATACATATGTATAATTTTCTATTTGTTTAAACTATCATCCCCCCACAGTCACGGTGTATACAGACAATATTATATTTAATATGAAGCACTGCTTAATTTAGTAATTTGCGCATTTGGATGTAATTTAAACATTGTTGCTGGCTATCATTTCTAACACTTCTCTTCCGTATATATATCTATCAACAATATACTCCAGTATAACCGCTACACTGTAGCGTATTCACTGTTGTAACACAGCCATATTTAAGCTCTTTTAATAGATACAAAAAGGACTACTATATTAAGCTGTTTACACTATATCAATGAGAATATCACCGTATTTAGCAGTTTTAAGTGTGGTTTGACTCTTACAATAATATAAGTTCTAAGACATACTGTCACTACTGCTGTGTGCTGGATTCATTGTACATGAACGGAACAGCCAATAGAATGCAAGCTCAATCTGATTGGCTGATTGGATCAGCCAATCAGGTTTTCACTACCTTAAATAGGGAATTTTTTTTATTTTGGGGGTCTTTGTTATTTTATTAGGGGGCTTAGAGTAGGTGTAATTAGCTTAAAATTATTGTAATATTTTTTTATTTTTTGTAATTTAGTGTTTTTTTTTTGTAATTTAGTTTAGTTTATTTAATTGTAGGTAATTGTAGGTAATTTTTTAAATTAATTTATTGATAGTGTAGTGTTAGGTTTAATTGTAACTTAGGTTAGGATTTATTTTACAGGTAATTTTGTAATTATTTTAACTAGGTAGCTATTAAATAGTAAATAACTATTTAATAGCTATTGTACCTAGTTAAAATAAATACAAAGTTGCCTGTAAAATAAATATAAATCCTAAAATAGCTACAATATAATTATTTGTTATATTGTAGCTATATTAGGGTTTATTTTACAGGTAAGTATTTAGTTTTAAATAGGAATACTTTAGTTAATAAGAGTTAATTTATTTCGTTAGATTAAAATTATATTTAACTATATCTTTCATCCACAAGATGTCACTGTTGCAATAGCAATGGTTGTGTTCCTTATGGAATGGGTTAATTAACACCAGGTGAGTGACTAACCGATGTAGGTATAAGTAGCAGAAACCTGTATAGCTAAAGTGTACATGACTAAGAGCCTAATGCTGGCTTGAAACGTTGTATATCAATGGGACCCATGACAAAAGAATAAAGGTCTTTTAAAGAAATTGGTGGCTGGAGTTTTTTGAAATTTTTGGCCTCCTGTTAGTGCGGCCAGGGACTTGGAAAGAAGAGGATTGGGTTATCATACTTTTCAGAGAGTATTAAGTTAAGTATAAAGTAGACATGTGCGTTTCGTTTCGGCTGAATAAATCAGTTTACGAATTTTCGGATCCATTATTCATATTCAGAATTTTTCATTGTTCTAATCAAAACCGTTGTTCCCCGACATCGCCGACACCAACTAAATCACTAAATAAAGCTATAAACCCCTAAACCGCCATTCCCTGACATCACCGACACTAACTAAATCACTAAATAAATCTATTAACCCCTAAACAGCCGTTCCCCAACATCATCAACACTAACTAAACCTATTAACCCCTAAACTGCAATTCCCAGACATCGCCGACACTAACTTAACCTATTAACCTCTAAACCACTGTTCCCCGACATTGCCAAAACTAGCTAAACCTATTAACCCCTAAACCACCGTTCCCAAACATCACGAACACTAACTAAACCTATTAAACCCTAAACCGCAGTTCTCCAACATCGCCGACACTAACTGAAACACTAAATAAACCTATTAACCCCTAAACAGCCAATTCCAAACATTGCTAACACTAACTAAACCTATTAACCCCTAAACCACCGTCCCCAACATCGCAACAACCTAAATTAAGCTTTTAACCACTAAAACCTAACACCCCCTATCTTTAACATTATTAAAATAGACCTAAATTAAAGTTACAATTATTAACTAACTACTTATTTAAAAATAAATACAAACTTACCTGTGAAATAAAAATAAAATCTAAGCTAGCTACAATATAAATATTTACTAATTACCTAGTTAAAATAAATACAAACTTATCTGTGAAATAAAAATAAAACCTAAGCTTAAACTAAAAAAACTAACATTACTAAAAATAAAAAATCTAAGATTACAAAAAAATTTAAACTACAATTACAAAAAATATTAAACACTAAAATTACAACAAAATAAAAAACTACCTTTACAAAAAATAACAATCAAAATTATCCAAAAAAAATAAAAATTATTCCTATTCTAATACCCCGTTTTACAATTACAAAAAAATAATAAACACTAAAATTACAACAAAATAAAAAACTACCATTACAAAAAATAACAAATGAAATTATCCAAAAAAATTAAAATTATTCCTATTCTAATACCCCGTTTTAAAAAAAACACCCCAAAATAAAAAAACCCTAATCTATAATAAACTACCAATAGCCCTTAAAAGGGCCTTTTGTAGGGCATTGCCCTAACGCTAACAGCTCTTTTGCAAAAAATTAAAACAAACACCCCATAACATTACAAACCCCCACCCCCCAAGCCCACAAAATAAAAAAAACCTAACTAAAAAAAACCTAATCAACCCATTACCCTGAAAAGGGGATTTGTATGGGCATTGCCCTTAAAAGGGCATTCAGCTCTTTTTCGGCCCATTAAAATAGAAAAAGCCCTAATCTAAAAAAAGCATCTTCATCCAGACGGCTCCATATTCATTCATCGCAGGACCAGCATCTTCTTCATCCCTGCGGAGGAGGAGCGGTCTATGATGGGCCAGGCGGAGGTCCATCGGTCCGACGTGGAGGTCCTCTTCATGCTATCTTCCGCCGCACACTGAGGATTCAATGCAAGGTACCCCTTTTATATTGGGGTTCTGTTGCATTCCTATTGGCTAAACAATTTTAACCAGCCAATAGGAATGAGAGCTGCTTAAATCCAATTGGCTGATTTAAACAGCCATTAGGATTTAAGCATCTCTCATTCCTATTAGGTGATTTGAAATTTTCAGCCAATAGGAAGTTAGTTAATAATTGTAACTTTTATTTAGGTCTATTTTAATTATGTTAAAGTTAGGGGGTGTTAGTTTTAGGGGTTAATATAGTTTAATTTAGGTTGTTGCGATGTGGGGCCTGGTGAGTTAGGGGTTAATAGGTTGAGTTAGTGTTGGTGACATTTGGGAACAGAGGTTTAGGGGTTAATAGGTTTATTTTGTGTTTTAGTTAGTGTTGGAGATGTTTGGGAACGACGGTTTATTGGGTTAATAGGTTTAGTTAGTGTTGGCGATGTCGGGGAACTGCGGTTTAGGGGTTGATAGCTATATTTAGTGATTTAGTTAGTGTCGGCGATGTTGGGGAACCGTGGTTTAGGGGTTAATAGGTTTAGGCAGTGTCGACTATGTGGGGGAACTGCGGTTTAGGAGTTAATAGCTTTATTTAGTGTCGGCGATGTGGGTGGCTGCAGCGGTTTTTAGATAATTTTGTTTCGACAATCGCCTGCATATTAGTTATGTTTAGTTAAAACCATCCATTCTTTATTCATATGCATTATTCTATTCTAAACTTCAGAATAGAATAATGCATATGAATAAAGAGTGGATCCGAAAAAAAGAACAGAACCGAAAAAACAATTTAACTTAACATAACTAATTTTCCAAAACAATTTTTTTTTTAAACTTAACTAAACTAATTTTCCCGAAACAAAATTATTAATTTAACTAATGAAAACGAAACAAAACAATTTTTTTTAGCATTGCACATGTCTTGTATAAAGCCTTAAAAAATTATTTAAATTAAACAAATAAATATTGATACATTTTGTCAGTATTTTTTGTTTTCTTTAAATTTTGTTAGTGCATTAATTTGGAAACAAATGCACATGTCTACTACTCATTTGTATTTCAAACTAACGCCTAGATTTAGAGTTCTGCGTTAGCCGTCAAAAGCAGCGTTAAGGGCTCCTAACGCTGCCTTTTACCGCCCGCTGGTATTTAGAGTCAGCCAGGAAAGGGTCTCACTTCCAAGCCGCGACTTTTCCATACCGCAGATCCCCTTACGCCAATTGCGTATCCTATCTTTTCAATGGGATCTTCCTAATGCTGGTATTTAGAGTCTTGGCTGAAGTGAGCGGTAGACCCTCTACCGACAAGACTCCAGCCGCAGAAAAAAGTCAGTAGTTAAGAGCTTTATGGGCTAACGCCGGTTTATAAAGCTCTTAACTACTGTGCTCTAAAGTACACTAACACCCATAAACTACCAATGTACCCCTAAACCGAGATCCCCCCACATCGCCGCCACTCTAATAAATTTTTTTAACCCCTAATCTGCCGACCGCACACCGCCGCCACCTACATTATACCTATAAACCCCTAATCTGCTGCCCTTAACATCGCCGACACCTACATAATATTTATTAACCCCTAATCTGCCCCCCCCAACATCACCGCTACCTACCTACACTTATTAACCCCTAATCTGCCGACCGGAGCATGCCTCTACTCTAATAAATGTATTAACACCTAAACCGCCTCACTCCCGCTTCAAAAACCCTATAATAAATAGTAATAACCCCTAATCTGCCCTCCCTAACATCGCCGACACCTAACTTCAAGTATTAACCCCTAATCTGCCGACCGGACCTCGCCGCTACTCTAATAAATGTATTAACCCCTAAAGCTAAGTCTAACCCTAACACCCCCCTAAGTTAAATATAATTTTATTCTAATGAAATAAATTAACTCTTATTAAATAAAGTATTCCTATTTAAAACTAAATACTTACCTGTAAAATAAACCCTAAACTAGCTACAATATAACGAATAATTATATTGTAGATATTTTAGAATTTATATTTATTTTACAGGCAACTTTGTATTTATTTTAACTAGGTACAATAGCTATTAAATAGTTATTTACTATTTAATAGCTACCTAGTTAAAATAATTACAAAATTACCTGTAAAATAAATCCTAACCTAAGTTACAATTAAACCTAACACTACACTATCAATAAATAAATTAAATCAATTAACTACAAGTACCTACAATTAAATAAACTAAACTAAAAAACAAACAAACACTAAATTATAAAAAATAAAAAAAGATTACAAGAATTTTAAGCTAATTACACCTACTCTAAGCCCACTAATAAAATAACAAAGCCCCCGAAAATAAAATAAATCCCTACCCTAATCTAAATTAAAAAAGTTAACAGCTCTATTACCTTACCAGCCCTTAAAATGGACTTTTGCGGGGCATGCCCCAAAGAAAACAGCTCTTTTGCCTGTAAAAAAAAACACAATACCACCCCCCAACATTACAACCCACCACCCACATACCCCTACTCTAACCCAAACCCCCCCTTAAATAAAGCTAACACTACCCCCCTGAAGATCTCCCTACCTTGAGTCGTCTTCACCCAACCAGGCCGAAGTCTTCATCCGATGGACCAAAAGAGGGCATCCGGAGCGGCAGAAGTCTTCATCCTATCCGGGCAGAAGAGGACATCCGTCCGGACCGGTAGACATCTTCATCCAAGCGGCATCTTTCAGTGTAAGCTTGACTCCTTGTACAGGATCAGACTGATATGCTACAGGATATTTTTTCTCTGTGAAAAGGCATAGTGTGCGAAAAGAGACTGCACCCTGAGTGGCACTGTCCTTGTGGACAAGCACAGAAGTTTTTCTAGCTATTGTTCTGTCTCAGTGAGTGCGTCTCTCTATTTTTCTTGATTCCTTGTACAGATGCTAATGTTTTGTGTTGTCCATGGTTTATTTGGCAGAAGTAGAAGATGTGGTGTCCTCCCATTTGTGTATGCTGCACTAGCCCCATCAACTTAGCAGGCCTATGTGAAATTTTGCAATGAGTTTGAAGTCTTCTGCGTAGCCAATACAGGTCCCTTTATTGTAATGATTGGTTTACTTGCATGGTAAGGGCATTAGGAGGGTCCAGGCTTGCTTGCCTTATTTAGAATACAAAGTTGACTTTTATTGTTGTTTCTCAGGTCTAGATAGACTATGCAGTAAGGGGAACATTATTGACTTAATACCACAGGCCACCCCATGAGGTTGTTAGACGCATATTTAAGTTTAAGAAAAGGGTCTTTCTGTCAGTTTTTGGTGCATGAAGATGGATCTTTATTTTCCAAATACCAGTTCAGAACGGTGCTTGAGTGGACAAATGAAAGAGTGGGGTTGAAAGCTAGCAAGATTGCACGTCACTCTTTCAGGATTGGTACTGCTACTAGTACTGAAGAGTAAGGGAGGACTAGGGAAGAAATTCAGTGTTTAGCGAGATGGCCCTCACACACATATAATCTATACATCTGTCCTATTTCCTCATCTTAAGTTTAAAAAAGTGTACATATATATATATATATATATATATATATATATATATAATATTTGCAGAAGAAAGCGCACTCCAGTCCAAAGGACTTGTTTGATTATTCACCTTTATTCAAACAAGAATAAAGGTGAATAATCAAACCAGTCCTTTGGAGTGTGCTTTCTTCTGCAAATATTGGATATTACTTTTGCAGCACCCAAGGCTTAACAACTGAAGTGAGGAGTGCACTTTGTCTATCTTTATATATATTTATATATATATATATATATATATATATATATATATATATATATATTGATCTAAAAGGTAGCTAGTCCTCTTCACCTTGTTTTCATCTTACTTTTCCCTTTCGCCTGATTGTTGCTTGTGTGTTGACTTCATTGTGGTGTAATCCATCAGTGTTTTCCTTTACAGGCGTATCGTGGGGTTAAGTAAGGGTATGGATCGTAGTGCACTCTTATGTGCACTGGGTGGCCATTAGAGCATTGACAAAGTTTAGGCTTTCCTTATGCTCAAACTTGAATTAGGTGGCAGGGAAGAGGTGTATGTTTTTGACTGATCTACCGGCAGTCATTCAGGAGGAGTAGCATAGATGGGGGTGGCCTCATGTTATAGCTCTCCATTTAGGGGGCAATTATTTGGGTTTGACTTATCCACATTATGAAGGCTTATGACCACTGGTTATGTGCTAAAATTCCCAGTGTGAAACTAGGGTGGTTCTGTATAACTGACAGGCATGTGGGGAGCAATGTAGGTGGCAATGTCAGAGCCTTGAGGGAGTGAGGGCCATGCTTCTCTTGTCTTTAGTAGGAACTCAGCAGAGACTTCTTAAAAGAACCAACTTTGTTGGCTCTGACCTATCTATGCTTGGGTTTCATTGTAGAAATACAGTTACTTCCTTCCCTTTTCTTTGAAAACGTTTAGTGTATTTCTGCCTGATTGCTGGTTATTGGTTAACTCAATAAATGCAACCATAATGGTCTTATCTCCCGTTATGAATTTAGGTATTTTTTGGGGGCTGAATTGGGGCAATTGTCAGTAATGGGTGACAAAACCCTTGTTTGTGTAGCTCTAACCTACCTTTTCATTGCAAAGTAAATAAATAAATGCAGCTCATCTATTTACTTGACAATTTCTTGACACTCTCCTTTTAATTATTTAAAGCAATATGAAACCCAAACATTTTATTTTAATAGGGCATAGAATTAAAAAAAAAGTTTCCAGTTTTCTTCTATTGTCAAATATGCTTTGTTCAAATTATATTCTGTGTTGAAGAAATACCTAGGTTGGCAACTGTAGCACTAAATGGCAGGAAATACAGCTGTCCTCTAGTGCACTTGCAGATGGATACCATTCTTGCAAAACTGCTGCCATATAGGGCTCCAGAAATGGGAAGGCTCCTTCGACAAAAGATACAAAGAGACAAAATTAGATAATAGAAATATATTGGAAAGCTGTTTAAAATTGCATGCTCTATCTTAATCATGAAAGAAAAATGTTGGGTTTCATATCCCTTTATTACTAAAAAAAATGTTTATTTTATTAATTTGATTTATTATATAGAAATAATAATTTAACATGAATTATATGACTCATCTAAAAATGTGTTATCTATTACAAGTGCAAAAATGTTTTTGCTTGTTTTTAAATTAACCGAAAGAACATTACAATTTTAATTCAAAGCAAGAACATACAGTGAATATTATGACAAGTTGCTGTCATTGTTCTTTCAATGCACTTTAAAAAAAGGTTTTAGAAGACAGATTTGAAAGTGACAAATTTCCATAAAAATTACACCTAAATCAAATGAGCCTTCTAATTAAATTAAAAAAATATTATAGATATCCATTTACCATCTGCCTATATTAATTTTCCAGACTCACTGGGATTTAACTATCTCATATGCCTCAAAGCTAAACTAACATGATGATTTATAAGCTTAAAGTGGAGCATTATTAAAAGTCTCATGATATTAACAAAGTTCAGCTTTTAAAGAGAGGGCTACAGAAAATCTTAAAGGAACATAATAGTTCAAATTGAAATGTGTACGAAAGTATTTCATTTTTGTATAGAAACATTTTAAATATATTTATAAAAGCAAAATGCTTCTGGTAGATGTTAGTACTGTCTTAGGTGCTTATGTCCATACCCTGGGCATACCCACTTCCCCCACACTCAAACACTGTGCCTGTTCAGAGAGCTAGAGGTGGTTTGTATGATACAAATTGAATCATAGCTGACACTATGGGCTAGATTAAAAGTTGCATGCTATTGACTGCACAAGGTTTACACGCACATTTTTGAGCTTGTAGTCTTGGTTTTGGCATTCACCCCTATTATTAGGGTTCAGTGGCAGTTTGAACATCGCAAACTAAGCTTTGCGAGCTTTTAAAATTTTTTGCATCCTATCTTTTCAAAGGGGCACGAAAAATGCTATTCTGCAATTTTATTACAAGTTGCTGGGTAATATGCGTGGCTAAAAACATGGGCTTCTATGTTTTCAATATGTTTCATCTGCATATGGTCAAGAATAATTACCAAGGTGCTCACATAGGTCTAGTGTACTAAAAATGAAACAAGCATCACAACCAATATGTCCCAGGTGACTTACTTGGCTTATCAGGCCATTTTAACCTTCTTGATAACCATTGTGTAGCAGGGCTCTTTTGATTGACTAATAGGCTTCACTATTTGACTATGCAAATATGGATTCCAAGTTTGCTTGTTTATTTGCTCACGGACCACTCTATCTCAACACAATGTACCTGCCAGCCATTTTGCCCTCACGTGCAGGGTGTTTGCACTCACTGATGCTAAGGTTTATGATATATAAAGCATCTATACGCAGCACGATTAGCTTATATCATGTTATAAAGGATGGCTCAAGGCACTTTCACTGTCTTAATCAGGAAAATTATGAATGCCATGCTCAACAAGTGACAGCCTTTCATAGGATTCCCTCACACAAAGGACACTTGGCCTGATCTCAAGAGAAACTAATAGAATATGGGGGGCATACCTAACATTTGGGGGATGATAAAATGCATACAGAAAGAGAAGCAGTCTGCCAGGAATGGGCAACAGCTCAGTGGCTATTGTTCATTCCTGGCAGACTGCTTCTTTATCTGTATGTATTTGTATTATGACCCTGAGGAAAGTTTTCCTAAGGGTGATGGGGGAAACCTGATGTGGACTCTTTGCCCAATGTACTTAGAGGGATATGGCTGCAACTTACTGATGAGGCCAAAAGGAGGCCAAAATGATTGTCTGGGGTTGCTATTTCCTTTGTTCAGTGGAGTATTGCCTTGTATTTTGGGGCTGGACTAAACTTAGTAGGCGGGATCAGATTGATATATATCAGGAAAGTTTTCCTCTGTGAAAAGCACAATTGGGCTAAAAGTAGCTACTCCCACATGAAAATCAGGTCATAGAACAAGCCACTGAGCTGTTGTTCGTTCCTGGCAGACTGCTTCTCTTTCTGTATGGACAAGACACCACACCCATATTGCTCTGCAGCCACCATGGAACCAGCATGTGGCATATCGCATCCACCAACACTTTCATTCTATCAATGTCCACTTTGTGTGCAATGGCAACATGCACATAATAAACATGTTTGCAGAGTATCATAGTATCCTGGATCCACTCACAACTACCATATCCTTAGGCACTCATCTGTGTGGCCACAGTTTGAGGCCACAAAGTGGCATCATGGATGGATCAGTGTTCAGTACTAATGCACAGCATGTATACATGCATTTACAATGGACAGTACAGGATTTGAGGTCCCTTTTAAATCCACTCAGACATATGTGTTTACTAAATATGTGCCAACCAAGGTTTTTTTTTATCTTTGAAATGTCTCTAATGATTTCTACATTAATAAGCACACTTCCATGAAATGTTCCTTGTCACGTCAGTGGCAGCACAGCTGCACAGGGATTCTGTAGGCCCCACATACTAGCAAAAGAAGTCAGCACATGACAGGGCAAGAGAGGTATTTCAACACTCTATGCGCCAAAAATGCACTCAATCACTGACAGCACAGAAAGCCAGTGGCAGGTAGGGATGGGCGAATGTGTACATTTTCGAATTTCGAATGTAGAATGAATGTTATTACCGAAATTAGAATTATAAATCCGAATGTTGATAAGAATGAATATTCTTAAAAATTCTATAATCGAATGTTATTTACAGTTTTCGAATGTCACTTTCAAATTCGAATGTTTATAATTATATCGAATGTCCACATTCGAAATTTCGAATTTAACATTCTATTTAAGAAGTTCAATATTTCATGTGGTAGGGAGGGAATCTAGTAAATTGATACATAATAAATACAAATATATCATTTTGAATGTTTCTATATAGAATATTGCATAATTTGAATATTACATTTAAAGAAAGCATTAGAAATACTATTACAAACATATAAATTCGAATTTTTCAAATTCGAATATTGCATAATTCGAATATTACATTTAAAGAAAAAGCATAAGAAATACTATTACAATCTAAATTCGAATTTTTCGAAAATAATATTTTCGAATGTAATCATAAAATTCGAAACCGAACATTCGAAAATCGAATGTTAGAATGTTATGTATACATTCGAAATTCGATTAAAACAAACGAATGTGTTAAAATTTGTGCCGTTTTTCGAATGTTGCGAAACATTCGCCCATCCCTAGTGGCAGGGTCAGCAGACAAAATCTTCACAGGGAAACTACAAACATAGGACACTGACATTGGCAAACCTGGAGAGTGTTGACTTCATCTTCATGAAAAGACCTTCAGATACTCTATTTATGTGTTTCACATGCATGCTACTGTGTTAGTGACATAACAGAGGCAGACATTTGGACAGAGGAATTGAGCAAAGTATTTTGAGGATTGGTGCTTTGTATTGGAAAATTTAGTACATTATTGTTTACATGTGCATGGCTTACTTTTCAATTTAGGTCAACCTTTTGTGGAAATATATTCACTGAGATAATCTGCAATGTATCATATAACTGAATGAGACGTATTAAGCAGATGTGGATAAACTATGGAAAACATATTTTGAGACAACCAAAAGTTGAATGTTATTTGTAAAATTAGTATAATGTCAGAATGTAAATTTAGCTCTACACAACCCAGTGACTCATATGTACAGCTAGCACAAGAGAAAACACAAATCACAAGCCTCTGTAAAATTAAAATGTGGTGCATGACAGTTTTTTTTCTTTCCCCAGAATCACCCAAACAAATAAAGAAGTCACTCCAAAGAAACCATTATTGTTTTGAAGTATAACAAAAATAAAAAAATTCTATATAAACATTTAATTTTCTAAAAGAAAGAAATTTACTGCAAGTCACCCAAAACCTACCTTTTTTTTTTTTTTTTTTTAAATCTTTTTTTATTGAGGTTTTAGTACAATAAACAAAGAACAGATATCGCCTTTGGATAACAAAAAGAAATCAGATTATTATTAAACAGCATATAACAACATTTGTAAGATTTAGCATATATAGGCAGATGAAACCTCAGGTTTTTTTGTGTATTAGCATACGTGACTGACCTAGTGAAGACTCATTCTTAAGCCAAGTGGCCAATTATTATAGCAGCTAACTCATGGTCAGATAGATAGCTCTGAATGAGCTACAATTATAGAAGAGGTGAATATACACGTTATGGGGGGGGGGGGGGGCGAATTTCAGCGGGTAAGCACCGCTCTTAAAATGAGGTGGGGGAATCGGGGATTTTGGGGGGGGGCGGAGCCATAAAGATAAACTCTTATATTCAATATAGTAAGGTAGGTTGTAGCAAGCTTAACTCTGTAGTATCCTTGGGGACCGCGCAACTGGTCAAAATATACAATATAATTAATTAAACCTTAGCAGGCTGATGCCCGCTCATTATGCGCGCCAGAATGAAAATGTAAACTAAGGTATACTAATATTTAGTCTGTAAATGCAGCAGTGTAGTCTCTGATATAGTTCAGCGGATAAGAGAACAGCATTAAACAATCAATTTGTTTTTAAGTAGTTAACACACCGTGCCCATAAACTCAGATAGATGTAGCAATAAAAACAAGAAAACATTAACACTATACAGTTTCAGTAAGCGTTTTGTATGTAGACTAAGCACTTATAATGAAGATATGTGATACTATACCCATAACACAGTGAATAAAAGAAATTTAAGTTGATAAGTTGACATATCTGTTATAACTCCATTGGTAAGAGATCTAACTTAGTGAAGCTTAAGTGTCTGGCAATTACTGGATAATGATAGATTCAGCAAGGTGCTCAAAGCCAATGTTAGCTATGTAGGAGTATTGTGTCACCGTTAGGACAGGCAGCTTTAATAAAAAATATAGCTTTGCAATATTATGTCTAAGATTACACGGGCCCATGGCAGAGCATTATGCGCCTATCTCCTTACTCAAAACCTACCTTTTTTAATCAGGGCCCTGGAGGATTAAACAGTATCCAATACATGTTGAAGTAACTAAATTTGCCTACTTTGATTTTTCAAAATTATTACGCACACATTTCCTTAAGTGTTATATGTTCTCAACAAATGTTTCTCACATATCTGTAATACTTGTTTAGTTTTTGTACATGCATCAGATTTTGTAGGCTCAGCTTGAACGTCGAGGATCTCATCCCTTTTCACAGCATCTAAAAATGTAAAAAAATTGGATTGTCGTATATGTATTTTATAGACTTTTAATAGTCTGTAAAATTACCTTTCACAGTTGACACTTTTGCCTTCTCAAAAGTTGGTCTTCTATTACCGGTAATTTGTACAATTTCTCAAAAAAAGTTAAAACTAAACTATTCTCCGCAATGATAAATTTATGATGTTTGCAAATAATATTTCTTCTTATTATACATTGCAGTTCTGAGCTTCTTTTAAAGGGTTAATAATAACCTTGTGCATAGTTGTTTTGCATTTAGGAATGTTAGGATACTTTTCCATTAATGGAGTTCTACTCTGGTGATAGAGAGTTTTGTTCTATTCAGAAGCTGAAATTCCTCCATCTGCACTCTCTTTGCTGACTCTGCCAGGGGGATTTAAGGGGGAAAATCGTCAATCCACAACTTTTACTTGGTATGGAAATGACACTTCCCCTCCATTGAATCCCCCACAGAGTGGAGATGGGGGAATCTCAGCTTCTACAGTACTTTATAAATAATGGACAAAAAAATATATAGTGCATTTTGCTGGTAGTGGTGGTCCGGTAATGGAAAATTACCCTAAATAATTTGTTAGAAGGATAACGGTAGTATAGATTAGCTAGTATATCCTGTATTTTAATAAATAGTTAAGAGGTAAAACTAAGTTAATAAGAAATAGTTATTAGGTTAGATTTGTTAAAAGGACACTGAACCCAAATTTTTTCTTTCGTGATTTTGATAGAGCATGAAACTTTCTAATTTACTCCTATTATCAAATTTTCTTTATTCTCTTGGTATCTTTATTTGAAATTCAAGTTTAGATGCCGGCCCATTTTTGGTGAACAACCTGGGTTGTCCTTGCTGATTGGTTGATAAATTCATCCACCAATAAAAAAAAGTGCTGTCCAGTGTCCTGAACCAAGAAAAAAGCTTAGATGCCTTCTTTTTCAGATAAAGATAGCAAGAGAACGAAGAAAAAATTATAATAGGAGTAAAGTAGAAAGTTTTATAAAATTGCATGCTCTATCTGAATCACAAAATAAAAAAATGTGGGTTCAGTGTCCCTTTAAGAGTTAATACTAAGTAGTTCATAGGTTGTACAATATAGTTGTTAATCCTATACTATAAAAGGGCAAGTGTGTTTGTCCGAAGCTGTCATGCGCAGTAGAGACAGCACGAGGACAAACACACCTGGCCTAAGTCCCTACCTGTTCTGCCGACTGCACCGAGCAGAAGTGGGCGTGACCGAGCATGAAGGGGGCGGAGCCTAACGCGAAGGCCCGTGAAGGGGGCGGAGCCTAGCGTGAAGGCCCGTGAAGGGCCGTGGAGAGAGCTCAAACAGCTGAAGAGAGGGTGGAGAGATGTGGGGAGAGGGGGGAGATGTGGAGTGAGGGGGAAGATGTGGAGAGAGGGGAGAGATGTGGGGAGATGTGGAGAGATGTGGGGAGAGGGGGGAGATGTGGAGAGAGGGGGGAGGTGTGGAGAGAGGGGGGAGATATGGAGAGAGGGGGGAGATGTGGAGAGAGGGGAGAGATATGGGGAGATGTGGAGAGATGTGGGGAGAGGGGGGAGATGTGGAGTGAGGAGGGAGATGTGGAGTGAGGGGGGAGATGTGGAGAGAGGGGGGAGATGTGGAGAGAGGGGGGAGATGTGGGGAGAGGGGGGAGATGTGGAGAGAGGGGGGAGATGTGGGGAGAGAGAGAGGGGGAGAGAAAGACAGAGAGAGAGAGGAGAGAGGAGAGAGAGAGGGGGAGAGAGAGAGAGGGGGGAGAGAGAGAGGGGGGGGGAGAGGGAGAGAGAGGGGGAGAGGGAGAGAGAGAGAGAGAGGGAGAGAGATAGAGAAAGAGGGGAGATGTGGACAGAATAAGAGAGAGGGGGAGATAGAGAGAGAGGGGAGTGAGAGAGACAGAGGGGAGAGAGAGTGAGAGAGACAGAGGGGAGAGAGAGAGAGACAGAGGGGGGAGAGAGAGAGAGGGGAGAGAGAGAGAGGGGGACAGAGAGAGAGGGGAGAGAGAGAGGGGGGGAGGGGAGAGAGAGAGGGGAGAGAGATAGAGAGAGAGGGGGGAGAGATAGAGGGGCAAGAGAGAGAGAGAGGAGAGACAGAGGGGGAGATAGAGAGGAGAGAGAGGGGGAGAGAGAGAGGGGGAGAAAGAGAGAGAGGAGAGAGAGAGAGGGGAGAGAGAGGGGGGAGAGAGAGAGGGGGGGAGAGAGAGGGGGGAGAGAGAGAGGGGGGAGAGAGAGAGATAGAGGGGAGAGAGAGAGAGGAGAGAGGGGGGGAGAGAGAGGGGAGAGAGAGGGGAGAGAGAGAGAGGGGGGAGAGAGAGAGAGGGGGGGAGAGAGAGAGAGATAGAGGGGAGAGAGAGAGGAGAGAGACAGAGAGAGGGGAGAGAGAAAGAGAGAGGCGAGAGAGAGAGAGGGGGGGGAGAGAGAGAGAGGGGGGGAGAGAGAGATAGAGGGGAGAGAGAGAGAGGAGAGAGACAGAGAGAGGGGAGAGAGAAAGAGAGAGGTGAGAGAGAGAGGAGGCGAGAGAGAGAGAGGGGGGGAGAGAGAGATAGAGGGGAGAGAGAGAGAGAGAGGGGTGAGATAGAGAGAGGGGAGAGAGAGAGAGAGAGGGGAGAGAGAGAGAGGGGGGAGAGAGAGGGGAGAGAGAGGAGAGAGAGAGAGGGGGAGAGAGAGGGGGGGAGCGAGAGAGAGAGAGGGGAGCGAGAGAGAGAGATAGGGGGAGAGAGCGCAAAAGAGAGGGGGGAGAGAGAGAAAGCATAAGAGGGTGGGAGGGAGAGAACGCCAGGGGTGGGACCACTGTACTGCAAAAAATGACCCGTGTGAACGGGCTTTAGGACTAGTAGTTAATATTTTGCATACTGTCATCTTTTGTTTTTTTCTTTATGCTCAGATATGTTTTCATCTATGTAAATATAATTTTATAAACAAAGTGTTAATTACCACAAATCTGCATTCACAAATAAAAATATAAATGTCTATATCTGTAAATACATTTATATTTTTTTTTTGCTAACATTTAACATTTTACTTTGCAAATTAGTTAATAAAATATCAAGTTACCTGAAGAATCAGATATCAGTATAGTGAAATCTGCATTTCTGGCACAAATGAGTTTTGAAAAAGGCAGCCACAAGCACTTAATTTTCTTCCAGGGTAAAGTCTGATGACACCATGGCAATATTTTTTCAAGACTAATGGGATTTAAGGAAGTCGTCCAATTTATATATTTTTTGCCATGCAATTAGTAAAATGTGTTATACATTCTCATTGGCTTTTAAAAAGGATTATAATTGGTTTTTTTAATGAAAATTAACTTTGCACAGAATTATGATTGACGTGCTTTGTAAAAAAAAAATGTGGTTGGTTGAAAAGTGTGGTGCAATTAGAATTGCAAATGAATTGTATTACATTTAGGAATGGGCAAATGTGGTGAAATTGCAGTTCACTTGGTAGAATGAATAGTCCTGAGACAATCGTTTTGGACAATTGAGTATTAATAAAAACAAAAATCCATTAAAATTCAGTAATCGAATGTTAATTCCAGTTTTCCAATGTTACTTTCATTTTATAATGTTCATAATTAGTTCAAATATCCACATTCAAAATGTTGAATGTAGAATTTGATTTAACAAATACTATTCAGAAGTTCAATAGTTCATGTGGAAGGGAATTTAGTAAATTGATATACAGTATAATAGATACTAATAAATTGGTTTGAATATTTATATTTAGAATATTGAGTAATTCGAACACTGCACAACCAACACAGTTATATAAATACACTTTTTACCTCTGTGATTACCTTGTATCTAAGCCTCTGCAAACTGCCCCCTTATTTCAGTTCTTTTGACAGACATCCATTTTAGCTAATCAGAGCTGGCTCACCTGAACTCCACGTGCGTGAGCACAGTGTTATCTATATTACACACATGAACTAACACCCTCTAGTGGTGAAAAACTGTCAAAATGCCCTGAGAAAAGAGGCGGCCTTCAAGGGCTTAGAAATTAGCATATGAACCTCCTAGGTTTAGCTTTCAACTAAGAATACCAACAGAGTTGTTTCCAGGGGTTTAGGCGGACATTATTAAGCACAGTTTTGTCACCCTAGACCAATGTGTTATCCCTATAAGTTGGAAAGAATCACATTTTAAACTTATCAATAATTATTATCTATTGCCTTTGAAGATATCCCATTTTTTCCTAATCAGCTTTTTGTATGTAATCAATGCCACTATCCTAAAGCTAATTTAGGACATATCTTTTAATTTTGACCCAAAATATTTCATTTCTGGCAGAAAATTCAGTTTTAGTTTAGTCACTTGTTTAAATGTTCTTTCCAACTTACAGCAGAGCAGATAATATTTCTAAGGTCAGGTAGTGATTTTCCCCCACAACATCAATATTCTCTCAAGATTATTATACTGACAGCTAGATTTTTGATAATCAAGAATTGGCTGGCTTACACAGCTTCTTATTTTACTACATTCCTTAAAGAAATCAAACTACATATAATATTTTAATCTTTTCATAAACGACTTGCTACAGAAAAAAAAATCCCCAAATTTATATATAGCTGGCTTCCAGTAATTAAGACCTATCCTTTAATGGTTAAAAAAATATTCTCTCACCTTTTCTGAGTTCTTAACGCTTCGAGGATTTGGTTCTATATAACGAGTTCCTTCCACTGTGGGTTGCGAACTTCAGAGAGATTGGTTAGGGGGCTGGGGGAGATGGCTGTTCGCTGGGGGTCTTTCTCCTATTTTTTTTTTTATGTTTTTTTTTTCTATTGTTAGTTTAGGTTATGATTTTATTTCTAGATAGAAAATTTTCCATTTTCAGGCTCTGATTCTGTCTAGTATGATAGATTACCTATTATGACAAAAGGTTAAATGGTATAATAATTTCCCCTATTAGCACAATGATTACTGGTAAAAATGTTTATTGAAGGATATAATAGTAATGTCTGGTACAAATGTCATTTTTTTTATTTTTTGCTGCTTTTTTCTCTCTGTATTTTGTATAAGAAAATGGACGTCAAATAAAGATTTAAAAAAAAAAAAAATACCAAGAGAACAAAGCAAAATTGGTGATAAAAGTAAATTGGAAAATTGTTTAAAATTACATTCTCTATCTGAATCATGAAAGTTATATTACATTGTTTACATGATAGAAACATTTTGAGTACCATGTCCCATTAACTGTTGTTATAAAACATACCTACAGTATAGGTTCATCAACAGAGTATCCTTAGAAGCACTTCATATTTACTGGTATAAAATTATTATTATTAAGACTACTGTCTTAGGTGCTTATGTCCATACCCTGGGCATACCCACTTCCCCCACACTCAAACACTGTGCCTGTTCAGAGAGCTAGAGGTGGTTTGTATGATACAAATTGAATCATAGCTGACACTATGGGCTAGATTAAAAGTTGCATGCTATTGACTGCACAAGGTTTACACGCACATTTTTGAGCTTGTAGTCTTGGTTTTGGCATTCACCCCTATTATTAGGGTTCAGTGGCAGTTTGAACATCGCAAACTAAGCTTTGCGAGCTTTTAAAATTTTTTGCATCCTATCTTTTCAAAGGGGCACGAAAAATGCTATTCTGCAATTTTATTACAAGTTGCTGGGTAATATGCGTGGCTAAAAACATGGGCTTCTATGTTTTCAATATGTTTCATCTGCATATGGTCAAGAATAATTACCAAGGTGCTCACATAGGTCTAGTGTACTAAAAATGAAACAAGCATCACAACCAATATGTCCCAGGTGACTTACTTGGCTTATCAGGCCATTTTAACCTTCTTGATAACCATTGTGTAGCAGGGCTCTTTTGATTGACTAATAGGCTTCACTATTTGACTATGCAAATATGGATTCCAAGTTTGCTTGTTTATTTGCTCACGGACCACTCTATCTCAACACAATGTACCTGCCAGCCATTTTGCCCTCACGTGCAGGGTGTTTGCACTCACTGATGCTAAGGTTTATGATATATAAAGCATCTATACGCAGCACGATTAGCTTATATCATGTTATAAAGGATGGCTCAAGGCACTTTCACTGTCTTAATCAGGAAAATTATGAATGCCATGCTCAACAAGTGACAGCCTTTCATAGGATTCCCTCACACAAAGGACACTTGGCCTGATCTCAAGAGAAACTAATAGAATATGGGGGGCATACCTAACATTTGGGGGATGATAAAATGCATACAGAAAGAGAAGCAGTCTGCCAGGAATGGGCAACAGCTCAGTGGCTATTGTTCATTCCTGGCAGACTGCTTCTTTATCTGTATGTATTTGTATTATGACCCTGAGGAAAGTTTTCCTAAGGGTGATGGGGGAAACCTGATGTGGACTCTTTGCCCAATGTACTTAGAGGGATATGGCTGCAACTTACTGATGAGGCCAAAAGGAGGCCAAAATGATTGTCTGGGGTTGCTATTTCCTTTGTTCAGTGGAGTATTGCCTTGTATTTTGGGGCTGGACTAAACTTAGTAGGCGGGATCAGATTGATATATATCAGGAAAGTTTTCCTCTGTGAAAAGCACAATTGGGCTAAAAGTAGCTACTCCCACATGAAAATCAGGTCATAGAACAAGCCACTGAGCTGTTGTTCGTTCCTGGCAGACTGCTTCTCTTTCTGTATGGACAAGACACCACACCCATATTGCTCTGCAGCCACCATGGAACCAGCATGTGGCATATCGCATCCACCAACACTTTCATTCTATCAATGTCCACTTTGTGTGCAATGGCAACATGCACATAATAAACATGTTTGCAGAGTATCATAGTATCCTGGATCCACTCACAACTACCATATCCTTAGGCACTCATCTGTGTGGCCACAGTTTGAGGCCACAAAGTGGCATCATGGATGGATCAGTGTTCAGTACTAATGCACAGCATGTATACATGCATTTACAATGGACAGTACAGGATTTGAGGTCCCTTTTAAATCCACTCAGACATATGTGTTTACTAAATATGTGCCAACCAAGGTTTTTTTTATCTTTGAAATGTCTCTAATGATTTCTACATTAATAAGCACACTTCCATGAAATGTTCCTTGTCACGTCAGTGGCAGCACAGCTGCACAGGGATTCTGTAGGCCCCACATACTAGCAAAAGAAGTCAGCACATGACAGGGCAAGAGAGGTATTTCAACACTCTATGCGCCAAAAATGCACTCAATCACTGACAGCACAGAAAGCCAGTGGCAGGTAGGGATGGGCGAATGTGTACATTTTCGAATTTCGAATGTAGAATGAATGTTATTACCGAAATTAGAATTATAAATCCGAATGTTGATAAGAATGAATATTCTTAAAAATTCTATAATCGAATGTTATTTACAGTTTTCGAATGTCACTTTCAAATTCGAATGTTTATAATTATATCGAATGTCCACATTCGAAATTTCGAATTTAACATTCTATTTAAGAAGTTCAATATTTCATGTGGTAGGGAGGGAATCTAGTAAATTGATACATAATAAATACAAATATATCATTTTGAATGTTTCTATATAGAATATTGCATAATTTGAATATTACATTTAAAGAAAGCATTAGAAATACTATTACAAACATATAAATTCGAATTTTTCAAATTCGAATATTGCATAATTCGAATATTACATTTAAAGAAAAAGCATAAGAAATACTATTACAATCTAAATTCGAATTTTTCGAAAATAATATTTTCGAATGTAATCATAAAATTCGAAACCGAACATTCGAAAATCGAATGTTAGAATGTTATGTATACATTCGAAATTCGATTAAAACAAACGAATGTGTTAAAATTTGTGCCGTTTTTCGAATGTTGCGAAACATTCGCCCATCCCTAGTGGCAGGGTCAGCAGACAAAATCTTCACAGGGAAACTACAAACATAGGACACTGACATTGGCAAACCTGGAGAGTGTTGACTTCATCTTCATGAAAAGACCTTCAGATACTCTATTTATGTGTTTCACATGCATGCTACTGTGTTAGTGACATAACAGAGGCAGACATTTGGACAGAGGAATTGAGCAAAGTATTTTGAGGATTGGTGCTTTGTATTGGAAAATTTAGTACATTATTGTTTACATGTGCATGGCTTACTTTTCAATTTAGGTCAACCTTTTGTGGAAATATATTCACTGAGATAATCTGCAATGTATCATATAACTGAATGAGACGTATTAAGCAGATGTGGATAAACTATGGAAAACATATTTTGAGACAACCAAAAGTTGAATGTTATTTGTAAAATTAGTATAATGTCAGAATGTAAATTTAGCTCTACACAACCCAGTGACTCATATGTACAGCTAGCACAAGAGAAAACACAAATCACAAGCCTCTGTAAAATTAAAATGTGGTGCATGACAGTTTTTTTTCTTTCCCCAGAATCACCCAAACAAATAAAGAAGTCACTCCAAAGAAACCATTATTGTTTTGAAGTATAACAAAAATAAAAAAATTCTATATAAACATTTAATTTTCTAAAAGAAAGAAATTTACTGCAAGTCACCCAAAACCTACCTTTTTTTTTTTTTTTTTTTTAAATCTTTTTTTATTGAGGTTTTAGTACAATAAACAAAGAACAGATATCGCCTTTGGATAACAAAAAGAAATCAGATTATTATTAAACAGCATATAACAACATTTGTAAGATTTAGCATATATAGGCAGATGAAACCTCAGGTTTTTTTGTGTATTAGCATACGTGACTGACCTAGTGAAGACTCATTCTTAAGCCAAGTGGCCAATTATTATAGCAGCTAACTCATGGTCAGATAGATAGCTCTGAATGAGCTACAATTATAGAAGAGGTGAATATACACGTTATGGGGGGGGGGGGGGCGAATTTCAGCGGGTAAGCACCGCTCTTAAAATGAGGTGGGGGAATCGGGGATTTGGGGGGGGGGCGGAGCCATAAAGATAAACTCTTATATTCAATATAGTAAGGTAGGTTGTAGCAAGCTTAACTCTGTAGTATCCTTGGGGACCGCGCAACTGGTCAAAATATACAATATAATTAATTAAACCTTAGCAGGCTGATGCCCGCTCATTATGCGCGCCAGAATGAAAATGTAAACTAAGGTATACTAATATTTAGTCTGTAAATGCAGCAGTGTAGTCTCTGATATAGTTCAGCGGATAAGAGAACAGCATTAAACAATCAATTTGTTTTTAAGTAGTTAACACACCGTGCCCATAAACTCAGATAGATGTAGCAATAAAAACAAGAAAACATTAACACTATACAGTTTCAGTAAGCGTTTTGTATGTAGACTAAGCACTTATAATGAAGATATGTGATACTATACCCATAACACAGTGAATAAAAGAAATTTAAGTTGATAAGTTGACATATCTGTTATAACTCCATTGGTAAGAGATCTAACTTAGTGAAGCTTAAGTGTCTGGCAATTACTGGATAATGATAGATTCAGCAAGGTGCTCAAAGCCAATGTTAGCTATGTAGGAGTATTGTGTCACCGTTAGGACAGGCAGCTTTAATAAAAAATATAGCTTTGCAATATTATGTCTAAGATTACACGGGCCCATGGCAGAGCATTATGCGCCTATCTCCTTACTCAAAACCTACCTTTTTTAATCAGGGCCCTGGAGGATTAAACAGTATCCAATACATGTTGAAGTAACTAAATTTGCCTACTTTGATTTTTCAAAATTATTACGCACACATTTCCTTAAGTGTTATATGTTCTCAACAAATGTTTCTCACATATCTGTAATACTTGTTTAGTTTTTGTACATGCATCAGATTTTGTAGGCTCAGCTTGAACGTCGAGGATCTCATCCCTTTTCACAGCATCTAAAAATGTAAAAAAATTGGATTGTCGTATATGTATTTTATAGACTTTTAATAGTCTGTAAAATTACCTTTCACAGTTGACACTTTTGCCTTCTCAAAAGTTGGTCTTCTATTACCGGTAATTTGTACAATTTCTCAAAAAAAGTTAAAACTAAACTATTCTCCGCAATGATAAATTTATGATGTTTGCAAATAATATTTCTTCTTATTATACATTGCAGTTCTGAGCTTCTTTTAAAGGGTTAATAATAACCTTGTGCATAGTTGTTTTGCATTTAGGAATGTTAGGATACTTTTCCATTAATGGAGTTCTACTCTGGTGATAGAGAGTTTTGTTCTATTCAGAAGCTGAAATTCCTCCATCTGCACTCTCTTTGCTGACTCTGCCAGGGGGATTTAAGGGGGAAAATCGTCAATCCACAACTTTTACTTGGTATGGAAATGACACTTCCCCTCCATTGAATCCCCCACAGAGTGGAGATGGGGGAATCTCAGCTTCTACAGTACTTTATAAATAATGGACAAAAAAATATATAGTGCATTTTGCTGGTAGTGGTGGTCCGGTAATGGAAAATTACCCTAAATAATTTGTTAGAAGGATAACGGTAGTATAGATTAGCTAGTATATCCTGTATTTTAATAAATAGTTAAGAGGTAAAACTAAGTTAATAAGAAATAGTTATTAGGTTAGATTTGTTAAAAGGACACTGAACCCAAATTTTTTCTTTCGTGATTTTGATAGAGCATGAAACTTTCTAATTTACTCCTATTATCAAATTTTCTTTATTCTCTTGGTATCTTTATTTGAAATTCAAGTTTAGATGCCGGCCCATTTTTGGTGAACAACCTGGGTTGTCCTTGCTGATTGGTTGATAAATTCATCCACCAATAAAAAAAGTGCTGTCCAGTGTCCTGAACCAAGAAAAAAGCTTAGATGCCTTCTTTTTCAGATAAAGATAGCAAGAGAACGAAGAAAAAATTATAATAGGAGTAAAGTAGAAAGTTTTATAAAATTGCATGCTCTATCTGAATCACAAAATAAAAAAATGTGGGTTCAGTGTCCCTTTAAGAGTTAATACTAAGTAGTTCATAGGTTGTACAATATAGTTGTTAATCCTATACTATAAAAGGGCAAGTGTGTTTGTCCGAAGCTGTCATGCGCAGTAGAGACAGCACGAGGACAAACACACCTGGCCTAAGTCCCTACCTGTTCTGCCGACTGCACCGAGCAGAAGTGGGCGTGACCGAGCATGAAGGGGGCGGAGCCTAACGCGAAGGCCCGTGAAGGGGGCGGAGCCTAGCGTGAAGGCCCGTGAAGGGCCGTGGAGAGAGCTCAAACAGCTGAAGAGAGGGTGGAGAGATGTGGGGAGAGGGGGGAGATGTGGAGTGAGGGGGAAGATGTGGAGAGAGGGGAGAGATGTGGGGAGATGTGGAGAGATGTGGGGAGAGGGGGGAGATGTGGAGAGAGGGGGGAGGTGTGGAGAGAGGGGGGAGATATGGAGAGAGGGGGGAGATGTGGAGAGAGGGGAGAGATATGGGGAGATGTGGAGAGATGTGGGGAGAGGGGGGAGATGTGGAGTGAGGAGGGAGATGTGGAGTGAGGGGGGAGATGTGGAGAGAGGGGGGAGATGTGGAGAGAGGGGGGAGATGTGGGGAGAGGGGGGAGATGTGGAGAGAGGGGGGAGATGTGGGGAGAGAGAGAGGGGGAGAGAAAGACAGAGAGAGAGAGGAGAGAGGAGAGAGAGAGGGGGAGAGAGAGAGAGGGGGGAGAGAGAGAGGGGGGGGGAGAGGGAGAGAGAGGGGGAGAGGGAGAGAGAGAGAGAGAGGGAGAGAGATAGAGAAAGAGGGGAGATGTGGACAGAATAAGAGAGAGGGGGAGATAGAGAGAGAGGGGAGTGAGAGAGACAGAGGGGAGAGAGAGTGAGAGAGACAGAGGGGAGAGAGAGAGAGACAGAGGGGGGAGAGAGAGAGAGGGGAGAGAGAGAGAGGGGGACAGAGAGAGAGGGGAGAGAGAGAGGGGGGGAGGGGAGAGAGAGAGGGGAGAGAGATAGAGAGAGAGGGGGGAGAGATAGAGGGGCAAGAGAGAGAGAGAGGAGAGACAGAGGGGGAGATAGAGAGGAGAGAGAGGGGGAGAGAGAGAGGGGGAGAAAGAGAGAGAGGAGAGAGAGAGAGGGGAGAGAGAGGGGGGAGAGAGAGAGGGGGGGAGAGAGAGGGGGGAGAGAGAGAGGGGGGAGAGAGAGAGATAGAGGGGAGAGAGAGAGAGGAGAGAGGGGGGGAGAGAGAGGGGAGAGAGAGGGGAGAGAGAGAGAGGGGGGAGAGAGAGAGAGGGGGGGAGAGAGAGAGAGATAGAGGGGAGAGAGAGAGGAGAGAGACAGAGAGAGGGGAGAGAGAAAGAGAGAGGCGAGAGAGAGAGAGGGGGGAGAGAGAGAGAGGGGGGGAGAGAGAGATAGAGGGGAGAGAGAGAGAGGAGAGAGACAGAGAGAGGGGAGAGAGAAAGAGAGAGGTGAGAGAGAGAGGAGGCGAGAGAGAGAGAGGGGGGGAGAGAGAGATAGAGGGGAGAGAGAGAGAGAGAGGGGTGAGATAGAGAGAGGGGAGAGAGAGAGAGAGAGGGGAGAGAGAGAAAGGGGGGAGAGAGAGGGGAGAGAGAGGAGAGAGAGAGAGGGGGAGAGAGAGGGGGGAGCGAGAGAGAGAGAGGGGAGCGAGAGAGAGAGATAGGGGGAGAGAGCGCAAAAGAGAGGGGGGAGAGAGAGAAAGCATAAGAGGGTGGGAGGGAGAGAACGCCAGGGGTGGGACCACTGTACTGCAAAAAATGACCCGTGTGAACGGGCTTTAGGACTAGTAGTTAATATTTTGCATACTGTCATCTTTTGTTTTTTTCTTTATGCTCAGATATGTTTTCATCTATGTAAATATAATTTTATAAACAAAGTGTTAATTACCACAAATCTGCATTCACAAATAAAAATATAAATGTCTATATCTGTAAATACATTTATATTTTTTTTTTGCTAACATTTAACATTTTACTTTGCAAATTAGTTAATAAAATATCAAGTTACCTGAAGAATCAGATATCAGTATAGTGAAATCTGCATTTCTGGCACAAATGAGTTTTGAAAAAGGCAGCCACAAGCACTTAATTTTCTTCCAGGGTAAAGTCTGATGACACCATGGCAATATTTTTTTCAAGACTAATGGGATTTAAGGAAGTCGTCCAATTTATATATTTTTTGCCATGCAATTAGTAAAATGTGTTATACATTCTCATTGGCTTTTAAAAAGGATTATAATTGGTTTTTTTAATGAAAATTAACTTTGCACAGAATTATGATTGACGTGCTTTGTAAAAAAAAAATGTGGTTGGTTGAAAAGTGTGGTGCAATTAGAATTGCAAATGAATTGTATTACATTTAGGAATGGGCAAATGTGGTGAAATTGCAGTTCACTTGGTAGAATGAATAGTCCTGAGACAATCGTTTTGGACAATTGAGTATTAATAAAAACAAAAATCCATTAAAATTCAGTAATCGAATGTTAATTCCAGTTTTCCAATGTTACTTTCATTTTATAATGTTCATAATTAGTTCAAATATCCACATTCAAAATGTTGAATGTAGAATTTGATTTAACAAATACTATTCAGAAGTTCAATAGTTCATGTGGAAGGGAATTTAGTAAATTGATATACAGTATAATAGATACTAATAAATTGGTTTGAATATTTATATTTAGAATATTGAGTAATTCGAACACTGCACAACCAACACAGTTATATAAATACACTTTTTACCTCTGTGATTACCTTGTATCTAAGCCTCTGCAAACTGCCCCCTTATTTCAGTTCTTTTGACAGACATCCATTTTAGCTAATCAGAGCTGGCTCACCTGAACTCCACGTGCGTGAGCACAGTGTTATCTATATTACACACATGAACTAACACCCTCTAGTGGTGAAAAACTGTCAAAATGCCCTGAGAAAAGAGGCGGCCTTCAAGGGCTTAGAAATTAGCATATGAACCTCCTAGGTTTAGCTTTCAACTAAGAATACCAACAGAGTTGTTTCCAGGGGTTTAGGCGGACATTATTAAGCACAGTTTTGTCACCCTAGACCAATGTGTTATCCCTATAAGTTGGAAAGAATCACATTTTAAACTTATCAATAATTATTATCTATTGCCTTTGAAGATATCCCATTTTTTCCTAATCAGCTTTTTGTATGTAATCAATGCCACTATCCTAAAGCTAATTTAGGACATATCTTTTAATTTTGACCCAAAATATTTCATTTCTGGCAGAAAATTCAGTTTTAGTTTAGTCACTTGTTTAAATGTTCTTTCCAACTTACAGCAGAGCAGATAATATTTCTAAGGTCAGGTAGTGATTTTCCCCCACAACATCAATATTCTCTCAAGATTATTATACTGACAGCTAGATTTTTGATAATCAAGAATTGGCTGGCTTACACAGCTTCTTATTTTACTACATTCCTTAAAGAAATCAAACTACATATAATATTTTAATCTTTTCATAAACGACTTGCTACAGAAAAAAAAATCCCCAAATTTATATATAGCTGGCTTCCAGTAATTAAGACCTATCCTTTAATGGTTAAAAAAATATTCTCTCACCTTTTCTGAGTTCTTAACGCTTCGAGGATTTGGTTCTATATAACGAGTTCCTTCCACTGTGGGTTGCGAACTTCAGAGAGATTGGTTAGGGGGCTGGGGAGATGGCTGTTCTCTGGGGGTCTTTCTCCTATTTTTTTTTTTATGTTTTTTTTTTCTATTGTTAGTTTAGGTTATGATTTTATTTCTAGATAGAAAATTTTCCATTTTCAGGCTCTGATTCTGTCTAGTATGATAGATTACCTATTATGACAAAAGGTTAAATGGTATAATAATTTCCCCTATTAGCACAATGATTACTGGTAAAAATGTTTATTGAAGGATATAATAGTAATGTCTGGTACAAATGTCATTTTTTTTATTTTTTGCTGCTTTTTTCTCTCTGTATTTTGTATAAGAAAATGGACGTCAAATAAAGATTTAAAAAAAAAAAAAATACCAAGAGAACAAAGCAAAATTGGTGATAAAAGTAAATTGGAAAATTGTTTAAAATTACATTCTCTATCTGAATCATGAAAGTTATATTACATTGTTTACATGATAGAAACATTTTGAGTACCATGTCCCATTAACTGTTGTTATAAAACATACCTACAGTATAGGTTCATCAACAGAGTATCCTTAGAAGCACTTCATATTTACTGGTATAAAATTATTTAACTTAAATATCATTTGCAAATCTTAAGCACTTCCATTAAATTTAATGTGATTCCTGCTCATATACAATAAACAATCACCTGGAAAATTATACAATATAATTCTTCAGAGTGCTCATTGATAACATATTTTGCCTTTGGGGAGACATAGCCAGTGTTTAACTGAATTGATTAATTATTTAATTCTCAGAAAACATTAGTTAATTTTAAATTTGACTGTAGCCTGGAGCAGGTGACCTTTATGGATGTAAATATCATGAAAAATGTAAAAGTACTGTTGAATACATGAACAGATTTAAGCTTGCATATCTACAGGGCTCATTAATAATTAATAATTAATTAAACCTCAAAAAAATAACTGATAAGAATTACTAAAAAGTTGTTTTAAAAAATGAGGATGTTTGATTGAGAGGCTGTAAAACTAAACTACTGGAGAAATGGTTTTAAAAGACTGAGGCAAATATAATACACAACAGCCATTTGAGCCTATTACAATTGATTTCAAGATTCACAAAAATGGTTTTAGAGACTTTTCAAATTAAATTCCATTACAATTCATCAGAAAATCAGCATACCATGGTATTACACCACAGAGAAAATTTAGCATCAGTATTTCTATTTAACAGAAAACATGTTTTTAGCATCTATTTGCATAACATCTGAAACGTTCTATTTTAACAGCCTATTTAAAAGCTAATTTGACCATTTATTGTCATGTCCCTTGACTGAAGGGTTGATTTTTGTATTTTTTGTGTTCTATGTTGAATCTGCTGTTTGCTGCTGACTCCTATTATTTCATAGATATTTTGTCCCTGTTGGGCTTCCTTACTCTGGCTGTATTCTGTTAGCTCGTCCCATGTTGTTCAGGCAAGATATTTACAACTACATTTACAATTGCTAGCAACACAGTTATAGCAACCTGCAGTGTGAGACAGTGAACAGATATTCTAACTGCCTCACACAGATCAAGACAGTTACAGCTGCAGAGTGTAAATTAGTTATATCTCTGCCACACAGAGTCCATTATCCAGCCAGCTACTCAACAGATCGAATTGCAATGCCTTAGTTGAGAAAGAGACAATTTAGTACATCAGGCCCGAGTAAAGGTGGAAAAGAGAATTGCTCAAATCCAAGAGACTGTTTTCCACACTTCCACGCATAGCAAGCGTTTTTAAGAGGTGCGGATTCCAAAAGGTCAAAATCCTCACAATATTGAAAGAGTTCAACACTCAGCCAACAGCTTATTCAAGCCTGTTCAAAAGCAGAGGCTACCAAGATACAAGCAGCCTTTGCACAACGGAAAGCTTCAATGGAAGCAGCAGCAGCTAAGGAAAGAGCAGAAATTGAAGCTCTAGAGAAACAATCGGCTAGATTACGAGTTTTGCGTTAGCCTTAAAAAGCAGCGTTGAGAGATCCCAACGCTGCTTTTTAACGCCTGCTGGTATTACGAGTCTTGCAGGTACAGGTGTACCGCTCACAGGAGGCCCCCCCCCCCCATATCGCAAACACTAAAATAAAAATTTTAACCCCTAATCTGCCAAACCGGACATCGCCGCCACTATAAAATATATTAACCCCTAAACCGCCGCATTCCTGCATAGCAAACACTAGTTAAATTTTATTGATCCCTAATCTGCCGTCCCTAACATCGCCGACACCTACCTACATTTATTAACCCCTAATCTGTCCCCTTTATTAACCCCTAATCTAAACGTTGCCGCAACTATATTAAATGTATTAACCCATAAAACTAAGTCTAACCCTAACCCTAACACCCCCTAACTTAAATATAATTTAAATAAATCTAAATAAAATTACTACAATTAACTAAATTATTCCTATTTAAAACTAAATACTTTCCTATAAAATAAACCCCAAGATAGCTACAATATAACTAATAGTTACATTGTATCTAGCTTAGGGTTTATTTCTATTTTACAGGCAACTTTGTATTTATTTTAACTAAGTAGAATAATTATTAAATAGTTATTAACTATTTAATAACTACCTAGTTAAAATAAAGTCAAATTTACCTGTAAAATAAAACCTAACCTAAGTTACAATTACACCTAACACTACACTATAATTAATTCCCTAAATTAACTACAATTAAATACAATTATCTAAAGTACGAAAAAAACCCCACTAAATTACAGAAAATAATAAAATAATTACAAGTTTTTTTAAACTAATTACACCTAATCTAATCCCCCTAATAAAATAAAAAAGCCCCCCAAAATAATAAAAAGCCCTACCCTATACTAAATTACAAATAGCCCTTGAAGGGCCTTTTGCGGGGCATTGCCCCAAATTAATCAGCTCTTTTACCTGTAAAAAAAAGTACAATACCCCCCCAACATTAAAGCATCCTCTTCCATCAACGTCCAACTGAAGAATGAAGGTTCCTTTAAAAAACTTGTAATTATTTTATTATTTTCTGTAATTTAGTTTTTTTTTTTCTTGTACTTTAGATAATTGTATTTAATTGTATTTAATTTTTATTTTACAGGTAAATTTGTCTTTATTTTAACTAGGTAGCTATTAAATAGTTAATAACTATTTAATAACTATTGTACCTAGTTAAAATAAATATAAAAGTTGCCTGTAAAATAAAAATAAATCCTAAGCTAGCTACAATGCAACTATTAGTTATATTGTAGCTTGCTTGGAGTTTATTTTATAGGTGTTTTGTTTTAAATAGGAATAATTTAGTTAATGATAGTTATTTTATTTAGATTTATTTAAATTCTATTTAAGTTAGGGGGTGTTAGGGTTAGGGTTAGACTTAGATTTAGGGGTTAATAACTTTAACCCCTTAATGACCGGACCATTTTTCAATTTTCTTACCCTTAATGACAATGGCTATTTTTAAATTTCTGCAGTGTTTGTGTTTAGCTGTAATTTTCCTCTTACTCATTTACTGTACCCACACATATTATATACCGTTTTCTCGCCATTGAATAGACTTTCTAAAGATACCATTATTTTCATCATATCTTATAATTTACTATAAAACAAATACAAAATATGAGGAAAAAATGGAAAAAAAACACACTTTTTCTAACTTTGACCCCCAAAATCTGTTACACATCTACAACCACCAAAAAACACCCATTCTAAATAGTTTCTAAATTTTGGCCTGAGTTTAGAAATACCCAATGTTTGCATGTTCTTTTTTTTTTTGCAAGTTATAGGGCAAAAAATACAAGTAGCACTTTGCTATTTCCAAACCACTTTTTTTCAAAATTAGCGCTAGTTACATTGGAACATTGATATCTTTCAGGAATCCCTGAATATCCCTTGACAAGTATATATTTTTATTTAGAAGACATTCCAAAGTATTGATCTAGGCCCATTTTGGTATATTTCATGCCACCATTTCACCGCCAAATGCGATCAAATAAAAAAAATTGTTGACTTTTTCACAATTTTTTTCACAAACTTTAGGATTCTCGCTGAATTTATTTACAAACATCTTGTGCAATTATTGCATAAATGGTTGTAAATGCTTCTCTGGGATCCCCTTTGTTCAGAAATAGCAGACATATATGGCTTAGGCATTGCTTTTTGGTAATTAGAAGGCCGCTAAATGCAGCTGCACACCACACGTGTATTATGCCCAGCAGTGAAGGGGTTAACTAGGGAGCTTGTAGGGAGCTTTTAGGTTTAATTTTAGCTTTAGTGTAGTGTAATAGACAACCCAAATTAATGATCTAGGCCCATTTTGGTATATTTCATGCCACCATTTCACCGCCAAATACGATCAAATAAAAAAAACTTAAATTTTTCACAATTTTAGGTTTCTCACTGAAATTATTTACAAACAGCTTGTGCAATTATGGCATAAATGGTTGTAAATGCTTCTCTGGGATCCCCTTTGTTCAGAAATAGCAGACATATATGGCTTTGGCGTTGCTTTTTGGTAATAATAAGGCCGTTAAATGCTGCTGCGCACCACACTTGTAATATGCCCAGCAGTTAAGGGGTTAATTAGGTAGCTTGTAGGGTTAATTTTTATCTTTAGTGTAGAGATCAACCTCCCACCTGACACATCCCACCCCCTGATCCCCCCCTGACCTCCCTCAAACAGCACTCTTCCCTCCCCCACCTCACAATTGTCACCGCCATCTTAAGTACTGGCAGAAAGTCTGCCAGTACTGAAATAAAAATCATTTGTTATTTTTTTTAATTTTTTTTTTTCATACTGTCTGCAGTCTGCATCCCCCCTTACCCCACAACCTCCCTGATCCCCCCATACATCTCTCTAACCCTCCCCCTCTACCTATTTGCCCCCAAAAATAGTTTTTTTTTTTACTTTTTTAGATTAAAAATGTGTTTTCTGTAGTGTAGCTGGCCCCCCTTAATAATCTACATCCCTCCCCCTCCCAGATCCCTTACTAAACAAAGAAGATCCCCATGCAGCTGCATTGATTAGATTTTTTTTTCTTTTTGTTCTGGGCATATTTTGCGTGCAGACTCCCCCCCCCCCGGCCGCAACCGGAAAAATTTGCATAACTGATCGTGAGTTACAGAAATATGGAGCATATCCTTAACGCTCCTCAAAGAAGCTGCTGCCACCCACCAACGAATGTGTGATCGCCATAGTCCGATGCAGAGAGGGCCACAGAGTGGCCCTTTCTGCATCGGTGGGTAAAATAAGGGATTGCAGTGATGCCTCAATATTGAGGCATCACTACAATCCCTTGTAAGCAGCTGGAAGCGATCATGATCGCTTCCAGCGCTTCTAACAACAGAGGACGTACCAGATACGTCAATTGTCATTAAAGGGACAGTATACACTCATTTTCATATAACTGCATGTAATAGACACTACTATAAAGAATAAGATGCACAGATACTGATATAAAAATCCAGAATAAAACTGATTAAAAACTTACTTAGAAGCTGTCAGTTTGGCTCTGTTGAAAAGGTAGCTGGAAAGCCCACTGCAAGTGAACTCCCCCCTCCCCCTTCTTTTGCATATGAAAAGACCCTTTACACAAACAGGAGCAACCTGGAGAAGGTAGCTGACAGTATTCACATAAAACTTTGGGGCTTGGTTAGGAGTCTGAAAATCAGAGCAATGTTATTTAAAAATAAGCAAAACTATACATTTATATAAAAACAACAACTTTATGGGCTATATAAATAGATCATCTACAAAACATTTATGCAAAGAAAAAATGAGTGTATAATGTCCCTTTAAGGGAATGTTTTTCTATGACGTACCTGGTAAGTCCTCTGTCATTAAGGGGTTAATATAGTGGTGGCGACGTTGTGTTTGGCAGATTAGGGGTTAATAAATGTAGTTAGGTTGCGGCGACATTGGAGATGGCAGATTAGGGGTTAATAAATATAATGTAGGTGTCGGCGATGTTGGGGGCAGCAGATTAGGGGTTCATAAGTATAATGTAGGTGGTGGCAGTGTCTGGAGCGGCAGATTAGGGGTTAATAATATAATGCAGGTGTCCGCGATGTCGGGGGCGGCAGATTAGGGGTTAATAAGTGTAAGATTAGGGGTGTTTAGACTCGGGGTTCATGTTAGGGTGTTAGGTGTAGACATAAATTTATTTTCCCCATAGGAATCAATGGGGCTGCGTTAGGAGCTTTATGCTGCTTTTTTGCAGGTTTTAGGTTTGTTTTCAGCCGGCTCTCCCCCATTGATTCCTATGAATCGTGCACAAGCACCTTTTTGCCAGCTCACCGCTACCGTAAGCAGTGCTGGTATTGAGGTGAGATGTGGAGCAAAATTTTGCTCTCCACTCACTTTTCTGCGGCTAACGCTGGGTTTCTAAAATCCCATAATACCAGCGTTGTCTGTAGGTGAGCGGTGAGGGAAAACTGCGCGTTAGCACCGCACACCATTACAGACAAAACTCGTAATCTAGGCGATTGTGAGCATGCCACAGCCATGGCAACACTAAGGGTTCTAGAAGAAGCCATCAGTGGGAGTGAGAGACACAGCACTGGCTTAAGTGACATGGATACAGAGGATCCCCTTAAGCACACCAGAGACTATGTACTAAACCAAAATAGTGAACTGCTGATTGCCTCAAATGTTCCTGAGAGTAGAGAAATTCCTCCTAAGCTACAGAGCATGGGCTCTTCAGCAGCACCCTGTGTCCAAGGTCAGTTTTATGCACTAACCATTAACCACCCTGACCTTTCTTCACACACTTTAGTGCACCAGCAAACCCAGACACAAGCTAACCTGACAACATTTTGCCAAATCCCTGTCAACCATACAGCTTCAAACCCATGCCTGACAAGGTCTGTAAACATTAAACCGACTCCAGGGCTAAATACCTATGCAACCCAATACTACCCTATGTCACCTAAACCAGAATACTACAAGCAACATAATCAACACCTTTCAGCCTGCAATTCTCTGCTTAAAGTCATAGAAATCAGACATGTCAGAGTTTGCAAAGTACATGGTTTGCCGTGAGCTTACCAAGAACGTCCTTTCAAAGTTTGACGTCTATCCTGAAAATAATAGAAGCTGTAAAAGTGCCTTTAGAAATGCTATTAGCGACCTTGCCATTACCGCTGCTGAGGAGCTTGACCTGCTAATCAGGTGGCTTGGCCAAAAGTCTACAGAACATGTAAAAAAACTCAGAGCTGTCCACATCGATAACCAAACTGTAGGACTCATTTCTGCTTAGCAAAGACTAGAACAAAGCTTTGGCAGCCCCAAAGCCATATAAAATGCTTTGTTTAAATTACTGCAGGATTTCCCAAATATATCTGGCAAGGACAACCAAAAACTCTTGGAACTCAGTAACCTTTTCTTCGAGCTCCAACTGGCTAAAGCAGATGTTCACCTAACTAGCCTCAGCTATCTGGTTTCTGCTCGTGGATAAACCCAATAGTTTACAAGCTGCCATACAATCTTCAGGAAAGAAGAATCAAGTCTCCTTTCCCCCTATTCTCCTATTTCTGTTAGATCAATAGGGATATTGCAGAAAACATAATTTATGTAAGAACTTACCTGATAAACTCATTTCTTTCATATTAGCAAGAGTCCATGAGCTAGTGACGTATGGGATATACATTCCTACCAGGAGGGGCAAAGTTTCCCAAACCTCAAAATGCCTATAAATACACCCCTCACCACACCCACAAATCAGTTTAACGAATAGCCAAGAAGTGGGGTGATAAGAAAAAAGTGTGAAGCATAAATATAAGGAATTGGAATAATTGTGCTTTATATAAAAAAAATCATAACCACCACAAAAAAAGGGTGGGCCTCATGGACTCTTGCTAATATGAAAGAAATGAATTTATCAGGTAAGTTCTTACATAAATTATGTTTTCTTTCATGTAATTAGCAAGAGTCCATGAGCTAGTGACGTATGGGATAATGACTACCCAAGATGTGGATCTTCCACGCAAGAGTCACTAGAGAGGGAGGGATAAAATAAAGACAGCCAATTCCACTGAAAAAAATCCACACCCAAAAATAAAGTTTAAATCTTATAAAGAAAAAAACTGAAAATATAAGCAGAAGATTCAAACTGAAACAGCTGCCTGAAGTATTTTTCTAACAAAGACAGCTTCAGAAGAAGAAAACACATCAAAATGGTAGAATTTAGTAAAAGTATGCAAAGAAGACCAAGTTGCTGCTTTGCAAATCTGATCAACCGAAGCTTCATTCCTAAACGCCCAGGAAGTAGAAACTGAACTAGTAGAATGAGCTGTAATCCTTTGAGGCGGAGTTTTACCCGACTCGACATAAGCATGATGAATTAAAGATTTCAACCAAGATGCCAAAGAAATGGCAGAGGCCTTCTGACCTTTCCTAGAACCGGAAAAGATAACAAATAGACTAGAAGTCTTTTGGAAATTCTTAGTAGCTTCAACATAATATTTCAAAGCTCTAACTACATCCAAAGAATGCAATGATTTCTCCTTAGAATTCTTAGGATTAGGACATAATGAAGGAACCACAATTTCTCTACTAATGTTGTTGGAATTCACAACCTTAGGTAAAAATTTAAAAGAAGTTCGCAACACCGCCTTATCCTGGTGAAAAATCAGAAAAGGAGACTCACAAGAAAGAGCAGATAATTCAGAAACTCTTTTGGCAGAAGAGATGGCCAAAAGGAACAAAACTTTCCAGGAAAGTAATTTAATGTCCAATGAATGCATAGGTTCAAACGGAGGAGCTTGAAGAGCCCTCAGAACCAAATTCAAACTCCAAGGAGGAGAAATTGACTTAATGACAGGTTTTATACGAACCAAAGCTTGTACAAAACAATGAATATCAGGAAGATTAGCAATCTTTCTGTGAAAAAGAACAGAAAGAGCAGAGATTTGTCCTTTCAAGGAACTAGCAGACAAACCTTATCCAAACCATCCTGAAGAAACTGTAAAATTCTCGGAATTCTAAAAGAATGCCAGGAAAAATGATGAGAAAGACACCAAGAAATATAAGTCTTCCAGACTCTATAATATATCTCCCTAGATACAGATTTACGGGCCTGTAACATAGTATTAATCACAGAGTCAGAGAAACCTCTTTGACTAAGAATCAAGCGTTCAATCTCCATACCTTTAAATTTAAGGATTTGAGATCCTGATGGAAAAAAAGGACCTTGCGACAGAAGGTCTGGCCTTAACGGAAGAGTCCACGGTTGGCAAGAGGCCATCCGGACAAGATCCGCATACCAAAACCTGTGAGGCCATGCTGGAGCTACCAGCAGAACAAACAAGCATTCCTTCAGAATTTTGGAGATTACTCTTGGAAGAAGAACTAGAGGCGGAAAGATATAGACAGGATGATACTTCCAAGGAAGTGACAATGCATCCACTGCTACCGCTTGAGGATCCCTGGATCTGGACAGATACCTGGGAAGTTTCTTGTTTAGATGAGAGGCCATCAAATCTATTTCTGGAAGTCCCCACATTTGAACAATCTGAAGAAAAAACCTCTGGGTGAAGAGACCATTCGCCCGGATGTAACGTTTGGCGACTGAGATAATCCGCTTCCCAATTGTCTATACCTGGGATATGAACCGCAGAAACTAGACAGGAGCTGGATTCCGCCCATACCAGAATTCGAGATACTTCTTTCATAGCCAGAGGACTGTGAGTCCCTCCTTGATGATTGATGTATGCCACAGTTGTGACATTGTCTGTCTGAAAACAAATGAACGATTCTCTCTTTAGAAGAGGCCAAGACTGAAGAGCTCTGAAAATTGCACGGAGTTCCAAAATATTGATCGGTAATCTCACCTCCTGAGATTCCCAAACCCCTTGTGCTGTCAGAGACCCCCACACAGCTCCCCAACCTGTAAGACTCGCATCTGTTGAAATTACAGTCCAGGTCGGAAGAACAAAAGAAGCCCCCTGAACTAAATGATGGTGATCTGTCCACCACGTCAGAGAGTGTCGTACAATCGGTTTTAAAGATATTAATTGAGATATCTTTGTGTAACACTGAATCTATCTGGAAACCTAAAAAGGTTACCTGTGTCTGAGGAATCAATGAACTTTTTGGTAAATTGATCCTCCAACCATGATGTTGAAGAAACAACACAAGTCGATTCGTATGAGATTCTGCTAAATGTGAAGACTGAGCAAGTACCAAGATATCGTCCAAATAAGGAAATACCACAATACCCTGTTCTCTGATTACAGACAGAAGGGCACCGAGAACCTTCGTAAAAATTCTTGGAGCTGTAGCTAGGCCAAACGGCAGAGCCACAAACAGGTAATGCTTGTCTAGGAAAGAGAATCTCAGAAACTGATAGTGATCTGGATGAATCGGAATATGCAGATATGCATCCTGTAAATCTATTGTAGACATATAATGCCATTGCTGAACAAAAGGACGGATAGTACTTACAGTTAACATTTTGAATGTTGGTATCCTTACATAACGATTCAATATTTTTAGATCCAGAACTGGTCTGAAGGAATTCTCCTTCTTTGGTACAATGAAGAGATTTGAATAAAACCCCAGTCCCTGTTCCAGAACTGGAACTGGCATAATTACTCCAGCCAACTCTAGATCTGAAACACATTTCAGAAATGCTTGAGCCTTCGCTGGGTTTACTGGGACACGGGAAAGAAAAAATCTCTTTGCAGGAGGCCTTATCTTGAAGCCAATTCTGTACCCTTCTGAAACAATGTTCTGAATCCAAAGATTGTGAACGGAATTGATCCAAATTTCTTTGAAAAAACGTAATCTGCCCCCTACCAGCTGAGCTGGAATGAGGGCCGCACCTTCATGTGGACTTAGGAGCTGGCTTTGATTTTCTAAAAGGCTTGGATTTATTCCAGACTGGAGAAGGTTTCCAAACTGATACCGCTCCTGAGGATGAAGGATCAGGTTTTTGTTCCTTGTTGTGACGAAAGGAACGAAAAACGATTATTAGACCTAAATTTACCTTTAGATTTTTTATCCTGTGGTAAAAAAGTTCCTTTCCCTCCAGTAACAGTTGAGATAATAGAATCCAACTGAGAACCAAACAATTTATTACCCTGGAAAGAAAGGGAAAGCAAAGTAGACTTAGAAGACATATCAGCATTCCAAGTTTTAAGCCATAAAGCTCTTCTAGCTAAAATAGCTAGAGACATATACCTGACATCAACTCTAATGATATCAAAGATGGCATCACAAATAAAATTATTAGCATGTTGAAGAAGAATAATAATGCTATGAGAATTATGATCTTGTTGCGCTAAAGCCAAAAAGTTGAAGCTGCAGCAACATCCGCTAAAGATATAGCAGGTCTAAGAAGATTACCTGAACACAAGTAAGCTTTTCTTAGAAAGGATTCAATTTTCCTATCTAAAGGATCCTTAAAGGAAGTACCATCTGCCGTAGGAATAGTAGTACGCTGATGGTGACGGCCGGAAGGGGCGGAGCTGCACGGACGCTGCGTGTGGTAGCGCTCTGGTTGGGAGTGAGCGCGTAACAAGCCCCGAGTGCTCCGAGGATTCGACTCGACAAGCCGGACCTTTAGGCGAGCTGCCTGGTACCCGCAATAAGAGCGGGAAGCTTGGATCCCGACGGAGGGTGAGCAAAACGGCCGCCACTTAACAGGCGCAACGGCCGACCCACGACCCGGGTCACCTCTTGGAGGAACAGTGCTCCTGAGTGGAGAGACGACTATAAGTGGCAAAGAGATAAGTATGCCTACAAAACCGGAGAGCCAACAAGCAATTCCAAAGTAAGGTACTTTTACTGTTTATTATCTGGAAGATCCGGTGTGGGGGGAACGAAGAATAAGGGAGACAAGACAAGGTCAAGGTCAGATATGCACTTGTGATAATGCGTACTGGGGAATAGGAAACGAATTGTTGGAACATTGGTTAAGGTTGGAGGTCCCAAACAAGTCAAGGCCTGTCTATGTATGGACAATCAGCGTAATAAGCTCCCCCTACATGTAACAACATATTGATACAAGCAGTGTCCCCCCCACGAAGAGCAACATATACAATTTAAGGCGACTAGGAGAGATTTAACAGTCGTATTGTTTGCATATGGTATCAAGGTGCTTATTGCTTAAGCGAAGCAGTGCTGCAGCAGTAGCGCTGGGAGTAAGAAAAGTTGGTCACTATAGCTGTCGCCAGCCAGGTACCGCAAGGTGGGTGAAGCCCTGGCGGAGCAGGAAAGTGAGGAATATAATCTCTCTATTTTTTATCCGGTGTTTCCCTGGGTTAATGGATAAGGGCTACATTGATCTTGGCTTATACTCAGGCGGTTATAAATCAAAAATAACTGGCGAGTGGAAGTGGAGACATATAGGCTTATGAACGTTATTGAATACTGCCAGTCTAAGCCTTTGTTACTGATCTAGTGAAAGAGGGGCTATATAAGACTATAAGAGCTGTTGAATGCTACCAGTCCAAGGTTTTATTATCTGCCCAGGCAGGAGCCTATAGCAAAAAAACAAAAAGAAAGAAAAAAAAAAGGGAAAAGAGAAAGAGAGGAAAAGAAGGAAAGGAAAGAAAAAAGAAAAGAAAAGAGGCAGTTATAAATAAAGAGAAACACCTGCAGCTTGCTGCACCTATTACCAGAAAGGCTCTTTATAGAGACTGTTGAAAACTAATTATAAGAACTATTTGTAAAGAATTGATCTACTCAGAGCACTTTAAGAGCTATAAATTAAGTTATACCCAATTTTTTTTTTTTTTTTTTTTTTTTTTTTTTCTTTTTTTGTGGCAAGACATGAAGCGCTAGGTTCTCATAGTATTGTAATAGGCTAAGATTCTAATGCTATATAAATGCAATAAGTTAAGAAAATGTTAAGAAAGTTAAATGTCTAACTGTGGTCAGATAAAACCGTTGAAAGAATATACTTAAGAATAGTTTATAAAGACCTGCTTGTAAACTTGTCAGACACTGGGTATATAAGGAAAAAGAAATATATCGATATCCATAGATAAATGATTGTTTCTAAAAATACAGACAATTGTTTCTTGATGCAGAATTAGGCATTACCACAATCAGTCACACTTCATACGAATAGAGTGTTAATACACCTTTAGAATTTACCCTTCACATTCCAACCACTTCCCTCCCTTTGTCCTTTTTCCCTTTTTTTTCCACCCTCTGTCTGTCCACCTACGTGGATTGTTTAGGCCACCACTAGGCCCTGCTTAGTTTAAAATACCCATACACACACATATGGAAAGATTTGTCACCATTAAAAATAAATCACTGGCAATGCCACCAAAAGGGAAAGAAAAAAAAAACGCCAAAAAGAAACAGCTTAGATACAGAGAATAGAAGCTTGTTAGAAACATCAAATATGCAGATAATGGAGTCCCAGGATTTAGTAAAGCAACTATCAGATATTATGTTGCCCCAATTTGATCAGGTAAAGAGGGACATTTCAGAGTTGAGGGCAGAAGTTAAACAGTTTTCAGAGAGGTTACAAGAAGCAGAAATTAGAATATCTGACCTAGAAGACACGAATGTTAAACATGAAGCTAAATTAGCGGAACAATCTAGCCAAATACATATGCTCCAAAACAAGGTCGAGGAATTAGAGGACCGAGCTAGACGAAGTAATGTCAGAATTATAGGACTCCCAGAGACAGAGGAATTTCAGGACTTAATACACTTTACGGCAAGACAGCTACCCCTAGGATTAGGTATGCAAATCCCCCCACAAGGGATACAGGTTGAAAGAGCGCACAGAGTAGGTAGCGCCAGAACTTACACAGACGGTAGGGTTAAGATTAGACCAGTTATTGTCAAGTACTTGAACTTTCAAGATAAAGCCATGATTATGAGTCAATATAGGAAAAAATTCCCAGTAAAGATAGGAGAGTATAACATTTTGCTTTTCCAAGATTTTTCAGTAGAAACGTCTAAAAAACGTAAGGAAATGGTACCTATTTGTACAAGCTTAATTAAATTAGGCCTGAAAGCCTCAATTATATATCCAGCCAAAATAAAAAATTTTAACGAACAAGGAAACGTTCTATTGAATAGTTACGAAGAAGCGAAAGATTTCCTATACTCTAGACAGATTTCTCAGTAACAGAGCACAGCAGAAAGTACCCTTAAAAGGATACTAACCAGGTTCTAAATAAGAATAAAGATGGCGAGGATGAATAGTGTTGATGTCATGGCTAATAGGTTAGAACCTCCAAGAGAAGTTATGTTTACAGTTTTAGCTGAGCAAAGGTGTTCTCAGCACTTTGGGGCGATACGGAGAAGGTTTTCTCTGTACCGGGTTTTTATATTATGTATGGTTTCTTGTTTATTGTGTTTTATGTTGGGTTTTTTTTTTTTTTTTTTTTTTTTTTTTTTTTTTTTTTTCTTTCTTTGTTCTGCTCCTCTCTAGCAATACGCGATTGGGTACACTAGACTATTTGACTATTTGATGGCTGAACAAGTATATTTGATTATTATTTGATGGCTGAACAAGTTAAGGTAATATCATGGAATGTGGGAGGGATTTCCTCTTTATGGAAACGGAAAAATATTCTGAAACAATGTAAAAAAAATAATGCAGACATAATTATGCTTCAAGAGACACACCTAAAACAACAGGAACTAGATAAACTTAAAGTAGGATGGGTAGAGGAGGTGATTGCAACGCCTTGCACGACAAGAAAAAGAGGTGTAGCAATTATATTAAATAAAAAATTAGAGTACAAAATTATGGAGAAGGAACTAGATTCAGAAGGAAGGTTTGCAATCTTACATATTATAGCATATAATAGACCTCTGATCCTATGCAATATCTATGGCCCGAATAGCCTAGACAAAACTTTCTGGAATAAGATTCAAGTCAAATTAATGAAATTTGGTACACAGAACATAATACTGGGAGGCGATCTAAACATGGTGATGTATCCAACATTGGATAGGTTGAAACCCTCTAGGAATAGTAATAGCCGAGCAGAAACCAAAATACTTAAGAATTTATGTAAGAATTTAAGACTTAAAGATATCTGGAGAATCCAGAACCCAGATGTAAAATGTTTCTCTTGTATATCACACAGCCATAAAACTATGTCCAGGATAGATGCTTTCTTGATTTCGGAAAATTTACTAGGTACAGAAATATCAACAGATATCAAAGAAGTAGTAATATCAGACCATGCGATTGTCGTTTTAAACTTTAAATTCAAGGGGGCTAAAAGAGACCCAGGAAAGTTTTTTTTTCCTACATACTTAAGCACAAATGTTCAATTTAAGGGCTGGTTAAAAAGAAAATGGCAAGAATATTTTTACTACAATAAGGAATATGAAAATAATTACGAAATTTTTTGGGAGGCCTGTAAAGCATTCATTAGAGGGGAAATCAAGGCGTACTTAGTTAAAAATAAGCGGATAGCACAACAGAAAGAGTTACAGCTAGCAGGGCAAGTACGCAATTGCTATAATGCGTTTCTAAGTGATAGATCAGGGACACGCTGGGATAAATATATAAGGGCCAAAACAGGAAGAGACACTTTTCTTATGCAAAAATCAAGACAAGAAGATATTAGGACAAGGGCGTTTTTTTATAGACATAGTGGTAGGGCTGGTAAATTTTTGGCAAATCTAGTAAAAGCTAAGAAGAAGAAACGGGCTATAGAGACGATTAGAAAGGGAGCAGAGAGATTGACCAATATTAAAGAAATAAACGAGTATGTATATGAATTCTATCAAAAGCTATATACAAAGGATAAGATTAATTTGGAAGCTAAAACAAAGTTCTGGGACAAAATCAGATTACCAAAGTTAGATAAACAAGACCTAGATGTGCTAAATAGACCTATATCACAAGAAGAAATAAGAATAGCAATAAATAAAACAGCGAGTAACAAGGCCCCCGGGCCAGATCAGATCCCGATAGAACTATATAAAATTTTGCAGGAAGAAATAATCCCTACGTTAGAAGGCCTTTTCAATAAAATATATATCAATAACAATATGCAGTCTAAATTTTTTACAACTTCAACAATTTCATTAGTCTTGAAAAAAGGTAAGAACCCCGAAGAGATGGGTTCTTATAGACCCATCTCACTGTTAAACAACGACTATAAACTGCTTATGAGTATAATTGCCCAAAGATTAAAAAAAATGATGGCACCATTAATACATAAAGATCAAGTCGGCTTTATGCCCAATAGGACTTCCACAACCAATCTGAGGAAAGTGCAATTGATAATAGATTACTACTGGAACCAGACGAAAAAAAAGGGAATGGGGAGCCAAACAGATATGGCTATTACATCTATAGATGCTGAAAAAGCTTTCGATATGATTACATGGGATCATCTATTCACAACAATTAGTAATTTTGGAATCACAGGCTCTTTCCTCAGATTGATACAATTGATATATAAAGAGCCTCAGGCAAATATCTTGATAAATGGAAATATAACACAAAACTTTACTTTACAGAAAGGAACCCGACAAGGGTGTCCGTTATCCCCTTATTTATTCAACTTAGCGATTGAACCTCTAGCGATACTTCTGAGAAAGGAAATAGATGGGATTTGGCTAGGGAAGAGAAGAACCACGCTGTTATTATACGCTGATGATTTACTGGTCTTCTTAAGAGATACTCAAAAAAATATTCCTCTGTTAATTCAAATTCTAGATGAATTCGGTAAGTTTGCAGGCTATAAAGTAAATATCAACAAATCAGAGATTTTCTGGTTAAAAGAAAAAGGAGATAGCTATAAGAATGCGCCATTTAAAAATGCAAATGGTAAATTAAAATATCTAGGCATTGTATTATCTAGAGACCCTGAAAATTGGTATGCATTAAACTACCCTCAAATCTGGGCAAAATTGTCTAAGGATATGGCCAGATGGGCCAATTTCCCACTGACTCTGTCGGGTAAAATAAACTTAATTAAAATGGTCCTATTTCCTAAAATCCTGTACCTATTACAAAATTTGCCCATATTTATTAATCGTAAAGACCTAACATCATTTAGGCGGGATGTGTCAAAATTTTTATGGGGCAACAAACGTAAAGCGATTGCATTACATCATTTGTCACTATTTAAAACAGGGGGTGGTTTATCTTTTCCAGACATAGAGCTATATAATCTATTATGTATAGGCAAATTCGCTTTAGAATGGCTAACAGAGGCAAATTATATTGCCACAAATGACATAGAAGAATTCTTAGTGGCCCCATATGGCCTAAAAGCTTTACTACATTACAAAGGGAAGTTACCAGACAAAGTTAAAAAATTATCCACTGTTAAGAATATAATTATCGCATGGCATAAGTTACTGAAATTGCTACGAGCTAGCCCGGAATACTCAAAATATTTGACTATAGTGGGGAACCCTAATTTTATACCAGCAATTGAGTCAAAAGTCTTTCATAGATGGAAGAGGAAGGGTTTAACTTTCATACAACAATTGCAAGACAGGGACAATAAAACTTGTAGAACGTTCCAGGATCTAAGAAGTGAGTTCGGAATCCCAAATAATGAATTTTATGCGTATCTGCAAATACGGCATTTCTTAGAAACTTTTAACAAAGAATCTATACGAGAGGGTTTAGGCGAAAAGATGAATATGGTAGTGAATATGTATAGTCAAGGAAACTACTCCATTTCCTTTTGGTATAAGATAATTAAAAAATCTCAAGAAACAACAAGAATAGGGGCTTTAGCATCAAGCTGGCGACAGCCAGTCATGAGACTGCAAAAAAGTTTCAATTTAGTAGACAAAGCAACATTAGCAATAGGCTGGAGAGAGTCGCATATGAAAGTGATAAATAAGGTATATATTACACCTGCCGTAAAAGCTAAATGGGATAAAAATAGCGAAAATAAATGTACTAGATGTAGCTTCCCTCTAGCGGATTTGACCCATTGTCTGTGGTCCTGCCCAAAGATTAAAAATTTCTGGAGTAGGTTGAATTTCTGGTTGAATAGAATTAACGAGAAAAAGATCAAATTAGAAAAAGAGGATATAATCTTTATGTACCAAACTCCCAGAAAACAGATTAATTTTAAATTTGTGAATACAGTAATATTAATAGGAAGATCATTAATCCTGAAATATTGGAAGTCCATGAAAGCCCCCAGTTTAACAGAATGTATTAATAAAATTAAGGGACAACTAATAGTGGAGCAGTTTGATACGACAGTTAATTCCGAAACGCAGATAAAGCGCTTCCTTGATAAGTGGAAGAGATTTATACAGGCTTTCCCGGAAACAGAACAGAAGCGGTTAATATACCCTTTTAGGGACTCAGTAACATTGCTCAATGCGATTGCTAGAGAGGAATTTCCCAACTTGAATTAGCTCTGGGGGGTCCCTCCCCTCTCTTTTCCAGTTATGGAGTGTTTTTTTTTTTTTTTTTTTTTTTTTTTTTTTTTTTTCTTTCTTTGTTGATTGTATATAACGGTAATTATGTATGCAAAATTGAAGCATGAGAATTATATTTGCAACAAAAATGTGATGATTGCCTTGTATGGCGAATTGTTTATTTTGTTTTCATGATGTCGGGAATGCGCTGACATGTTTGTAATTTTTATTTTATGTACAATAAAACTTAAAAAAAAAAAAAAAAAAAAAAAAAAAGGAATAGTAGTACGCTTAGCAAGAGTAGAGACAGCCCCATCAACCTTAGGGATTTTGTCCCAAAACTCTAATCTGTCAAATGGCACAGGATATAATTGCTTAAAAACGTTTAGAAGGAGTAAATGAATTACCCAAATTATTCCATTCCCTGGAAATTACTTCAGAAATAGCACTAGGGACAGGAAAAACTTCTGGAATAACTACAGGAGATTTAAAAACCTTATCTAAACGTTTAGATTTAGTATCAAGAGGACCAGAATCCTCAATTTCTAATGCAATTAGGACTTCTTTAACCCCTTAGTGACCAGAGCACTTTTCCATTTTCTGTCCGTTTGGGACCAAGGCTATTTTTACATTTTTGCAGTGTTTGTGTTTAGCTGTAATTTTCTTCTTACTCATTTACTGTACCCACACATATTATATACCGTTTTTCTCGCCATTAAATGGACTTTCTAAAGATACCATTATTTTCATCATATCTTATAATTTACTATAAAAAAAAGGATAAAATATGAGGAAAAATGGAAAAAAACACACTTTTTCTAACTTTGACCCCCAAAATCTGTTACATATCTAAAACCACCAAAAAACACCCATGCTAAATAGTTTCTAAATTTTGTCCTGAGTTTAGAAATACCCAATGTTTACATGTTCTTTGCTTTTTTTGCAACTTATAGGGCCATAAATACAAGTAGCACTTTGCTATTTCCAAACCATTTTTTTCCAAAATTAGCGCTAGTTACATTAGAACACTGATATCTTTCAGGAATCCCTGAATATCCCTTGGCATGTATATATTTTTTTTTAGTAGACATCCCAAAGTATTGATCTAGGCCAATTTTGGTATATTTCATACCACCATTTCACCGCCAAATGCGATCAAATACAAAAAATTGTTCACTTTTTCACACATTTTTTCACAAACTTTAGGTTTCTCACTGAAATCATTTACAAACAGCTTGTGCAATTATGGCATAAATGGTTGTAAATTCTTCTCTGGGATCCCCTTTGTTCAGAAATAGCACACATATATGGCTTTGGCGTTGCTTTTTGGTAATTAGAAGGCCGCTAAATGCCACTGCGCACCACAAGTGTATCATGCCCAGCAGTTAAGGGGTTAATTAGGGAGCTTTTAGGGAGCTTGTAGGGTTAATTTTAGCTTTAGTGTAGTGTAGTAGACAACCCCAAGTATTGATCTAGGCACATTTTGGTATATTTCATGCCACCATTTCACCGCCAAATGCGATCAAATTAAAAAAAACGTAAAATTTTTCACAATTTTAGGTTTCTCACTGAAATCATTTACAAACAGCTTGTGCAATTATGGCACAAATGGTTGTAAATGCTTGTCTGGGATCCCCTTTGTTCAGAAATAGCAGACATATATAACTTTGGCGTTGCTTTCTGGTAATTAGAAGGCCACTAAATCCTGTTGCGCCTCACACGTGTATTATGGCTAGCAGTGAAAGGGTTAATTAGGGAGTTTGTAGTGAGCTTGCAGGGTTAATTTTAGCTTTAGTGTAGAGATCAGCCTCCCATCTGACACATCCCACCCCCTGATCCCTCCCAAACAGCTCCCTTCCCTCCCCCACCCCACAATTGTCCCCGCCATCTTAAGTACTGGCAGAAAGTCTGCCAGTACTAAAATAAAAGGGTTTTAAAAAAAAAAATGAAATTTTTTTTAGCATATTTACATATGCTACTGTGTAGGATCCCCCCCTTAGCCCCCAACCTCCCTGATCCCCCCCAAAACCGCTCTCTAACCCTCCCCTCTGCCTTATTGGGGGCCATCTTGGGTACTGGCAGCTGTCTGCCAGTACCCAGTTTACAATAAAAAGTGCTTTTTTTTTTGTTTTGTTTTTTTCTGTAGTGTAGCTTCCCCCCCCCCCACCCCCCACAGACAAACCCTCACCACCTTGCTGATTGTTTTAATTTTAATTTTTTTTATATTTTTTATTTCACCATTTTCTGCAGTGTAGCGGTTCCCACCCGCTCCCTCCCCGTGCACGCGCCCGCCCCCACCCTCCCGTGCACGCGCGCGCGCCCGTGCGCGCCCCCAGCCACCCCCGCCCACGATCCCACCCCCCTTCACAACCACAGGGCCATCGATGGCCGCCACCCGCCTCCCGGTCCGGCTCCCACCCACCAACACAGGGAGCAACCGATCTCCGGTGCAGAGAGGGCCACAGAGTGGCTCTCTCTGCACCGGATGACTTAAAAAGGTTATTGCAGGATGCCTCCATATCGAGGCATCACTGCAATAACCGGAAAGCAGCTGGAAGCGAGCAGGATCGCTTCCAGCTGCTTTCCACACTGAGGACGTGCAGGGTACGTTCTCAGGCATTAACTGCCTTTTTTCTGAGGACGTACCCTGCACGTCCTCAGTCGTTAAGGGGTTAAGTAAAGAACGAATAAATTCCATTTTAAATAAATATGAAGATTTATCAGCATCAACCTCTGAGACAGAATCCTCTGAACCAGAAGAACCATTATCAGAATCAGAATGATGATGTTCATTTAAAAATTCATCTGAAAAATGAGAAGTTTTAAAAGACTTTTTACGTTTACTAGAAGGAGAAATAACAGACATAGCCTTCTTAATGGATTTAGAAACAAAATCTTTTATGTTATCAGGAACACTCTGAGTATTAGATGTTGACGGAACAGCAACAGGTAATGTAACAGTACTAAAGGAAATATTATCTGCATTAACAAGTTTGTCATGACAAACAGTACAAACAACAGCTGGAGGAACAGATACCATAAGTTTATAGCAGATACACTTAGCTTTGGTAGCTCCAGCCCCAGGCAGCGATTTTCCAGAAGTATCTTCTGACTCAGTTTCAACGTGGGTCATCTTGCAATATGTAATAGAAAAAACAACATATAAAGCAAAATTGATCAAATTCCTTAAATGACAGTTTCAGGAATGGGAAAAAATGCCAGTGAACAAGCTTCTAGCAACCAGAAGCAATAAATAATGAGACTTAAATAATGTGGAGACAATAGTGACGCCCATATTTTTTTAGCGCCAAAAATGACGCCCACATTATTTGGCGCCTAAATGCTTTTGGCGCCAAAAAAGACGCCACATCTGGAACGCCGACACTTTTGGCGCAAAAGAACGTCAAAAATGACGCAACTTCCAGCGACACGTATGACGCCGGAAACAGAAAAAAAAAATTTTGCGCCAAAAAAGTCTGCGCCAAGAATGACGCAATAAAATGAAGCATTTTCAGCCCCCGCGAGCCTAACAGCCCACAGGGAAAAAGTCAAATTTTAAGGTAAGAAAAAAATGATTTATTCATATGCATTATCCCAAATATGAAACTGACTGTCTGAAATAAGGAATGTTGAACATCCTGAGTCAAGGCAAATAAATGTTTGAATACATATATTTAGAACTTTATAAAAAAGTGCCCAACCATAGCTTAGAGTGTCACAGAAAATAAGACTTACTTACCCCAGGACACTCATGTACATGTTGTAGAAAGCCAAACCAGTACTGAAACGAAAATCAGCAGAGGTAATGGTATATAAATAAGAGTATATCGTCGATCTGAAAAGGGAGGTAAGAGATGAATCTCTACGACCGATAACAGAGAACCTATGAAATAGACCCCGTAGAAGGAGATCATTGAATTCAAATAGGCAATACTCTCCTCACATCCCTCTGACATTCACTGCACGCTGAGAGGAAAACCGGGCTCCAACCTGCTGCGGAGCACATATCAACGTAGAATCTAGCACAAACTTACTTCACCACCTCCATAGGAGGCAAAGTTTGTAAAACTGATTTGTGGGTGTGGTGAGGGGTGTATTTATAGGCATTTTGAGGTTTGGGAAACTTTGCCCCTCCTGGTAGGAATGTATATCCCATATGTCACTAGCTCATGGACTCTTGCTAATTACATGAAAGAAATAAAGAATTACACCAGTTTTTCCTACAGTGAGTTTAATGCCCCTGGCCCCCATCCTAATCTCAGAAACTGCAGGGGTCAAGTAGCAGCACTAATGTCCTTCCCCCTCCTACCACAAACAAGAGCACACAGGCGGTTAGGATTCTCAATCTTTTTACCCTATGTCCTATTCATAAGAAGTCACAGCCCCTTAAAAAGTACATCGGCTTTAGAAAGAAACTGCCCCCCCCAGGAGCGCATAGAGCTCCTAAAGACATATGGGGTGTGTTTATGATGTTGTGCTTCCACTGAGCATTTTGCCAAGGACTGTAAAATACCTATTAAGTGCATAGAGTGTGATTGTGAGGGTCATGTACAGACGCTGCATCTATCTCAGTACATCCCTGCATTTTCAGCAGATTCCCATTCTGTGACAAAGCACGGCAGGGAGGCTACAGATCAAGTAGCTACCACAGTGTCTTCTTCTTGTACAGAAATCTGTGGAGAAGACCTTTGTGACAAGCCCTGTGCTAAAATATGTTTAGTTAATGTATACCCCAAGGGTCATCCAGAAAAGTCTCTTAAGGCGTATGCCATCCTCGATGATCAGAGCAATCGATCACTCACAAGATCAGAATTCTTTGATATTTTAAACTTAAAGGAAGATGCCTACCCTTATACTTTGGGAACATGTAGTGGCATTACAGAGGTCTATGGAAGAAGAGCCAGTGGACTTGTAGTAGTTTCTCTCAGGGGCAATCTGGAGTTATGCTTACCAATACTCATTGAGTGCAACCAGATCCCATCTAACAAAGAAGAGATCCCTACACCAGAATGCACAACAAGAATGCAGATATCCTGCGTCTCCTGGGCAGAGACATTCTAAGAGTATATAAGGTACTTCAACAAATTAATGGACCACATAATGATCCATTCGCCCAACGTCTTGATCTACGTTGGGTTGTCATAGACAATGTCTGTATAGGCAAAATGAGGATACCTACCAAGATCTCTTCCTTCAAAATACACATCTTGCCAGATGGTCACAACACCTGTCTTGAACCATGCCCACACCACTACTTTGTGTCTCTTAAGGCGTATGCCATCCTCGATGATCAGAGCAATCGATCACTCACAAGATCAGAATTCTTTGATATTTTAAACTTAAAGGAAGATGCCTACCCTTATACTTTGGGAACATGTAGTGGCATTACAGAGGTCTATGGAAGAAGAGCCAGTGGACTTGTAGTAGTTTCTCTCAGGGGCAATCTGGAGTTATGCTTACCAATACTCATTGAGTGCAACCAGATCCCATCTAACAAAGAAGAGATCCCTACACCAGAATGCACAACAAGAATGCAGATATCCTGCGTCTCCTGGGCAGAGACATTCTAAGAGTATATAAGGTACGTCAACAAATTAATGGACCACATAATGATCCATTCGCCCAACGCCTTGATCTACGTTGGGTTGTCATAGGCAATGTCTGTATAGGCAAAATGAGGATACCTACCAAGATCTCTTCCTTCAAAATACACATCTTGCCAGATGGTCACAACACCTGTCTTGAACCATGCCCACACCACTACTGTGTGAAAGATAAATTAAACAACAGTAAGTGACAGCGTAACAATCAAAATAGCATGAGTGCTTTTCAGTTCTGGGACAACACCTTTGGATCAACAGTGTTCAATTCTACCTGTGACGACAACAAACTGGCACTTGCAAGAGATGACAGGGAATTTCTCAAACTTATCGATAAAGAGTTCTCTCAGGATGATGCCAACAGCTGGGTTGCACCCCTACCTTTCCGTTCTCCAAAAGAGAAGCTACCTAACAATCTAGAGCAAGCAGTTGCTATATTTTCCTCCTTAAAGCGCACTCTGAAGAGAAAACCAGAGATGGAAAAACACTTTATTGACTTCATGCAGAACATATTTGACAGAGATCATGCTGAACCTGCACCACCATTAAAAGAATGAGAAGAATGCTGGTACCTCCCATTCTTTGGCATGTCTTTGGTCTTTGATCTTTGATTCCAGTGCTCAACATGAAGGTGTTTCTCTGAACAACCATCTCCTTACTGGGCTTAACCTAAACAACAGTCTCATAGGGGTCCTAATCCGCTTCAGACAAGAGCCTGTTGCAGTAATGGCCGACAATCAGCAAACGTTCCACTGTATTATTGTCATGGAAGATGATAGGAACTACCTAAGGTTTCTATGGCACAAAGACAATGACATTAACAAGGAAGTCATAGATTACCGGATGAAGGTGCATGTCTTTGGCAACACCACCTCTCCCGCTGTTGCTATCTATTAATTGAGAAGGACAGCCCAGAGAGGAGAAAGAGAGTATGGATCTGATGCTCTTCAGTTTGTAGAAAGAAACTTCTATGTGGATGATGGTCTGAAATCCTTACCCACAAGTGAAGAAGCAATTGATATCCTTTCTAGAACATAGGAAAAGCTGTCTGCAGCAAACCTCAGACTTCACAAGATCATCTCCAACAGTTATAATGTAATGAAAGCATTCCCCTCTGATGATCATGCCATCAGCTTGATGGATCTTGATTTTGATTCTGACGTGCCACCCATGCAGCACAGCCTAGGTCTGCTGTGGAACATCAAACAAGATATTTTTACATTTCAGGTTTCAACTTGTGAAAAGCCCTTCACCAAGCCAGGAGTCCTCAGGTTCATAGCCCCTGTTACCATTCAGGGCAAGATACTGCTCAGACAATATACTGAACAACCTATGCCAATGAACAGCTATGGTCCCTAGGGGGCGACTAATAAGAGCTACTAAATACAATAAAAAGCTATAGGTAATAGTACAATTAGTATCAATTATATTGATACAATATATATAGATCATGTTAAAAAAGAGTTCAGCCTTGAGCCTTAAAATCAAGTAAACTTTATTTCAAGCCTTAAAATCATGGAACATACAAACAGACAAAGGAAGCAATCCTAAGCCCAGAAATTGGTCTAATATATATATATATATATATATATATATATATATATATATATATATATATATATATATATATATATATATATGTGTGACTTAAATAGACACAAATTATGTATTAAGTAAAATGTTACATTGATTTGAGTCCAACGTGGTGAAGGTGGAAATAGCAATGTCACTTCCTTTGTGGTGTCTTAAATCAAATCAAGATTTCAAATTAAACCCATAGATAAATCTCATCTGGGAGAATAGGATATGGTAAATTCTTTGGGCTGCTCTTCTCCTTAATATTCATATGATAAAGAATCTATGTGAAAACACAAAAAACAGCGCCTCCTAGTGTAACACTGTGGTATATTGAACAAATAAGTGACACAGACTGGGATCTCTCAGTGTCCCAGCTCACTGCTCCAACGGTTGTATGGTCAGGGAGATTCACACCTCACAATCTGTGTGGAGACACAAACAACAAAGGGCGCCTCCTAGTGTAACACTGAGAGATCCCAGTCTGTGACACTTAGCACATTGGTGCTGCCACAATTGTGAGTACAGCAATTTCCTTCAATCTATGTGTTCAATATACCACAGTGTTTCATTAGGTGGTGCCCTCTGTTGTTTGTGTCTCCACACAGATTCTTTACTGCTCAGACAACTTACCATGAGAACATATACTGGGACACCCCAACTACATTACTCACTCAAAAGACTTGGACCACTACAATCCCTCTTGGCCACTACAATCCCTCTTGGGAGCTTCAATTGTAGCAATATTTTCAGACACCAGTGGATGCAGGTACAAGTGACAGATGTCCAAACCTAACCTCCTTGTAAAAGAGAATGGGGCTCATCGCAACGAATGGCCGATGTGTCTTCTCACTCAGGTCATGCCCAGTGATGATGGAAAAAACTGTAAGGTAGAGGTCAAGGTGTCTAGGAGAGGTGTTGTACACTGTTTCTTCTGAACAATCACCAAACTAGTACTACTTCTGTCAAGGGAAGAAGTCATTTGAGGGTCTCTGCCAAAGGTCACATATCTTGGCAGGGAAGCATTTCCATGGACCTCCAGCTGTGTCATTTTAGATACCACATTTTCTTGGAACATTCTAACCACCTTGGATTACAAAATGGGTTGGTGGAAGTTTTGGCCTAGTGCGGCGTCTCCAGCCTGAAGATGGGTTTTACTTGTTAGGTTATTATTCCTTTTATCTTGGACAGTGGCCCACCTTCAAGCCACCTTCAAGCCCTTAAAACTTTTTACTCAGGTTTGTTGTTTATACAGTTTATAGTTGTAATATTGTATGCTCTTTCTGTCTTCCAGGTCCCAACATTTTGACTCGTATGAGGACATTAATAGTTACAATAGTTAGAGTTTATTTTGAAATCTAAAGATTTTAGACGGAGCGTGTCATGTCCCATGACTGAAGGGTTTATTTTTGTATTTCTTATGTACTGTGTTAAATCTGCTGTTTGCTGCTGACTCCTATTATTTCATAGGTATATTGTCCCTTTTGGGCTTCCTTACTCTCGCTGTATTCAGTTAGCTCCTCCCATCTTGTTCATGCAAGTACTGTTAATTTTTCTGGTTATATAAGAGCCATTTTGTGTAACATGCTAGTAAGAACTAATGTCTTTTCACCTGTATTTCTGTACATATTTACAAGGATTGTCAGCCTGAATAATAAAAAAATTAAACTGAGATACCCTTCTACGTGCTGAGATGTCTGCTGAACCTTCATTGTGTGAGTACTGGTCAATACAGACTTAGCAAATAGTCTCAGTAACCCAGATCTCACAACTCTGTTAGGGAGGCAGAATATTTATGACTGACATAAAAAAAATTCTATACAAAGAAAAACTTGTGAAATAAAACAATGTGCTCAAAAAAAGAATAAAATATATAAAAAAAAAAATTCCAATGGTCTACGGAGCATTTAACTCACCTAGGGGTGATGCTAAGTGGAAATACAGACACTATGCTTAGATTGAATTTTGATAAACTGCTGACTGACATTAGAGCTTTGACAACAGCATGGGATCACGAGAAATATCATGGCTGGGGCGAGTTGCCACACTTAAGATGTCACTTCTCCCGAAGGCTTTGTATCTCTTCCGCTGTCTTCTGATTAATGTTCCCTACCAAATTCTTCACCAGATACACAAAATCTTCCTACATTATGTTTGGAGGAACAAAATCCCGAGAATAGCATATAAAATCCTTCAGCGGCCATTCTCCAAGGGAGGTATTGCATTCCCGAACATTTACCTCTATTACGAAGCGGCGAGACTCACGAATATTACTGTATGGGGATCGGCTGTTGAGAGACCGGACTGGCATAGATTGGAGCAACTGGCCTTGCCTATCGGCCTAGACTTGAGCGATGTTATCTGGGTTCCTAAGCATGTGAATTTATTGGCCCAAATTACCAATCCCATTGTTAGACAGTGTATTCTTATTTGGCATGATCTTCGGCATCGGCTGGGTGTCGCACCTCATCCCTCTCCGGTTCAGAGTCTGAGGGGTCTGTTGTGGAGCTCTCCTGAGGTTCATCTATACTTTTGGAATAGTAAAGGCATTGTTTGTGTTTCTGACCTTTACCAGTCAGGAGTTCTTGTAACTGCTTCCCAACTAGCTGGGTCCAGTGGTGCAAACCCGCTATGGTTCAGATTTGAGAGTTATAGAGTGTTGAGTATTGTTAAGGCCAGGGGATTTCCTAAAACATCCCTGCGAGAAAGGACCAAGTGGGAGGAGAGGTGGTCTCAAGACAAGGCGGTATTCAGGCCTATATCCTTTCACTATGCTACCTTTTTAAATGACTATGCATCGGGCTTGCCATGGCAAATCAAAGTCTGGAGTTCAGAACTGAATATTTCTATCTCTGAATGTGAGATCTTCTCTGCGATCTCTCTTACAAAAAAACTCTCCACTGTGTCACAGTGTTTGAGACATATATGAAAGTTGTATTGAAATGGTACAGAGTCCCAGCGCGATTAGCATTAATGTATCCTACTACTACTAGGAAATGCTGGAGACAATGTGATCTGGAGGGCTCAGACTTCCATATTTGGTGGGCATGTCCAAAAGTGGCCCTATTGTGGAAGGAAGTTGAATCGTTGCTTGGATGGATCTATTAATCTAGATATTCGCTTGACTCCCCAGTTGTCTTTGCTCCTTATTCTCCCAAAATCCATCTCTTTATGTTCCAAGAGGTTTCTAATTTACATTCTGGCGGCCACCAAACTGTGTATAGCCCAAGCCTGGAAACAGGTTGAACCTCCAAACCTGGACGAGGTCTGCGATTTAGTGAATCATTTCGCAACTATGGAGAGGTATGTAGCTGGAGAAACCAATGCTCTGGACTCCTATTGGGAAATGTGGACAGACTGGCTTGCGATCCAGTAATCTTGGATGGTATTACTCCACCCTCAATATCTGAATGCTGGAAGCTATGTGAGATATGAAACCCCCCCGGGGGGTTTTCTCTTTTTTTTTTTTTCTCCCTCTTCTCCTCCAGAATCCTCTCCTTCCGTACCCTTTTCTTCTTCTTATACTAGTAGTTGTCGCCCAGTCCACGCTTGCAATGATATCTCTTTTCTATCCTTTCTTTGAGGGAGATGTTGACATATGCTCAACTTTAATCTGTAGTTTTTCTGAAAACCAACCTATGGGCTTTACTTGCCCATTATATGCTAGACTCCCTTTACTAGGGCTAAGGAGCACCCTATTCCATTACCTACCTCTCTGACTAGTAAGATCCCCGGCCATGTGTCCCCAGGCTATAACGTCCCGTTGCGTTAGTCCTTGGGAAACCTGGATCATGGTTCTATGCTTTCTTAAGGCTTGGGGTTCAACTCATACTTGATGTTAATGATTTAGGGGTTACCGTTTGTTGTTTCCTTGACTAATTGTTTGCTATATTCCTTTATGTTCAAATGCTTTATAGTCCAACAGTACGCAAATTCTATGTAATCATTACGCTGGAATATGAAGCAGGTATTTGTCGAGCATGTATTATGATGTTTAGACTATTCATTACCATTGTACTGTGAATTTTTCTTCAATAAAATACTTTAAAAAAAATATATATATTAAAAAAAAAATTAACTACAAATTTCGAAAAGTTGACTATGTGCAGTCCTGAATATGTTCCGAATGCTGTATCTTCAACACTGATACCTCTTCAGACTCAACAGAAACACAACTTATGAAGAAGTGGTCTAAAGACCGCTGCTCCATAACCCTGTCCGCCTGCTCAGAGCAGGCGGACAGGAATCGCCGGAAATCAACCCGATCGAATACGATCGGGTTGATTGACACCCCCCTGCTGGCGGCTCTTGTGAGCTGCTGGTGCAATGTTAAATGCGGAGAGCATATTGCTCTCCGCATTTAGCAAGGTCTTGCGGACCTGATCCGCAGTGTCGGATCAGGTCCGCAAGCCCTTTGATAAATGGGCCTCCAAACACTGGCATTTACTGACTCTTGATAAAGACATCCACCCATTTGTTGGTGACTATCCCCTTCTTACAGCTTAAAAAGCTCTATCCTTAAAAGATAAAATTGTGCACAGCGATTATGTTTCTAATGAATCTAAAATGTGGTTACAGAGTTCTAAACCCAAGAATGGATGCTTTCCCTGTAATAAATGTAAAATGTGCAAGCATCTCCTAAGAGGGGGAAAAAATGAGGATATAAGAGGTATCCCACACAAAGTAAAGGGTTATATCACATGTAAAAGTGTAGGTGTGGTCTATGTTCTTTCATGCTCTTTCCCCAGACAATATGTTGGGAAAAGCTACCGTGAATTTAAGGAGAGAATGAAAGAACAGAAGAGATATTTTTTTAAAAAGGATTAAGTGGCAGAGCACGCCATTTTCTTGGCTCTCACAATGGCAATGTCAAGGATCTGAAGTTTATGGGTGTTGAATTAGTCAGTACTAGTGAGAGAGGTGGTGACTGGGACAAAGCCCTCTTGAGGGAGGAATGTAAGTGGATATTTAATTTAGATACGGTGCAATCGGTATATTTGTATATACCTACACTTAAATATCTATTCCTATAGATACATGGAGTAAAGAATTATTAGGCTAGTTGTATTTTTGAGGATTAATTTTATTATTGAACAACAACCATGTTCTCAATGAACCCAAAAAACTCATTAATATCAAAGCTGAATAGTTTTGGAAGTAGTTTTTAGTTATAGCTATTTTAGGGGGATATCTGTGTGTGCAGGTGACTATTACTGTGCATAATTATTAGGCAACTTAACAAAAAACAAATATATACCCATTTCAATTATTTATTTTTACCAGTGAAACCAATATAACATCTCAACATTCACAAATATATATTTCTGACATTCAAAAACAAAACAAAAACAAATCAGTGACCAATATAGCCACCTTTCTTTGCAAGGACACTCAAAAGCCTGCCATCCATGGATTCTGTCAGTGTTTTGATCTGTTCACCATCAACATTGCGTGCAGCAGCAACCACAGCCTCCCAGACACTGTTCAGAGAGGTGTACTGTTTTCCCTCCTTGTAAATCTCACATTTGATGATGGACCACAGGTTCTCAATGGGGTTCAGATCAGGTGAACAAGGAGGCCATGTCATTAGATTTTCTTCTTTTATACCCTTTCTTGCCAGCCACGCTGTGGAGTACTTGGACGCATGTGATGGAGCATTGTCCTGCATGAAAATCATGTTTTTCTTGAAGGATGTAGACTTCTTCCTGTACCACTGCTTGAAGAAGGTGTCTTCCAGAAACTGGCAGTAGGACTGGGAGTTGAGCTTGACTCCATCCTCAACCCGAAAAGGCCCCTACAAGCTCATCTTTGATGATACCAGCCCAAACCAGTACTCCACCTCCACCTTGCTGGCGTCTGAGTCGGACTGGAGCTCTCTGCCCTTTACCAATCCAGCCACGGGCCCATCCATCTGGCCCATCAAGACTCACTCTCATTTCATCAGTCCATAAAACCTTAGAAAAATCAGTCTTGAGATATTTCTTGGCCCAGTCTTGACGTTTCAGCTTGTGTGTCTTGTTCAGTGGTGGTCGTCTTTCAGCCTTTCTTACCTTGGCCATGTCTCTGAGTATTGCACACCTTGTGCTTTTGGGCACTCCAGTGATGTTGCAGCTCTGAAATATGGCCAAACTGGTGGCAAGTGGCATCTTGGCAGCTGCACGCTTGACTTTTCTCAGTTCATGGGCAGTTATTTTGCGCCTTGGTTTTTCCACACGCTTCTTGCGACCCTGTTGACTATTTTGAATGAAACGCTTGATTGTTCGATGATCACGCTTCAGAAGCTTTGCAATTTTAAGAGTGCTGCATCCCTCTGCAAGATATCTCACTATTTTTTACTTTTCTGAGCCTGTCAAGTCCTTCTTTTGACCCATTTTGCCAAAGGAAAGGAAGTTGCCTAATAATTATGCACACCTTATATAGGGTGTTGATGTCATTAGACCACACCCCTTCTCATTACAGAGATGCACATCACCTAATATGCTTAATTGGTAGTAGGCTTTCGAGCCTATACAGCTTGGAGTAAGACAACATGCATAAAGAGGATGATGTGGTCAAAATACTCATTTGCCTAATAATTCTGCACTCCCTGTATACTATGGCCCCATGTTGAAACGCTTGATTTTCCCCTGCAGGGAAACGAAGGCTGGGTCGTTCAGTGCTTTCCCTATTTGAACAGTAATAGCCCAGATAGTTATGCCATGGAGCCCATTCATATAACGAAAGACTATGTGAAAGATTTTAGCTCCATGGCAATTGAACTGTATGTGTGTGATCTGAGCGCAATTCAGTAATAAGGTGCGCTCAGATCTAGGCTATCTGGGGATATGTTGAATGTGCCTGTTTTGTGCAGTGGCTGCACAGTTGTATCTTTTTATGTATTTTATTGTCTTTTGCTACCATGTGTTTAATGGAGTCTTTCCTCTGTCCTTGGAGATAATTGGATTATCCGATCTATCTTTTGAACCACCAGACCAATTTGGATGATTTTGACATATGTTTGTATTTGGAGTGTGCTGTAAGTTTTATGTATGTGTGATGTATACTTTTAAAGTTATGAATAATGTGGAAAAAACTGTATTTCTCTGCCTGTGATAATTACATTAAGTGTCTGAGTGTATTGTATGTGTTTATTGGTTGTTTTACAAAACCCTGTGGGTGGTACTAATGTGTAAGAATGTGTATATAAGAACAATAAACCCACAGCTCTGGCTGTTTACTGCTTGACCCTCAACACAGTGCCTTGTCTCGTCTTTGGGGGGATTTACTGTATGCTGTTAGAGACTGATTGCCAGGAGTGTAAGCCACTCGGGTGCTTGTCCGGTTTGTCTGCTAGCAGATATTCGTGAGGTTCCAGTTCGGGAGTTTGGTGTTCTGAATTAGCTGGTCCTTTGTCTCTGGAAGGGAAGATCTACTAAACAGCGGTTTAACCCCTTGTGTGCAAAACAGTCTTTTACAGTCTCCCTGAGGGTGATGGGGGAAACCAGACGTGGACTCCTTGCCCAATGTGCTTAGAGGGATATGGCTGCACCTCACTGACGAGGCCCAAAGGAGGCCAAAACGATCATCTGGGGTTGTCATGTTCCTTGTTCAGAGGAGAATTGCCTGGTATTTCGAAGCTAGACTGACAATGTTGGTGGGATGAGACTGATATACTTCAGGAAAGTTTTCCTCTGTGAAAATCACAATTGGTCCAAAAGAAGCTACTCCCAGGTGGAAACCGGGCCATAGAACAAACTATTGATGCTGCTGTTTGTTCCTGACAGACTGCATTTCTTTCTGTTTTGCATATGTAAATATGACCCTGGGGATAGTCTCCCTAAGGGCGATGGGGGAAACCAGACGTGGACTCCTTGCCCAATATACTTAGAGGGATATGGCTGCACCTCACTGACAAGGCCCAAAGGAGGCTGAAATGATCGTCTGGGGCTGTCATGTTCCTTGTTCAGAGGAGAATTGCCTGCTATTTCGGGGCTGGACTGACCATGTTGGTGGATTCAGACTGATATACTTCAGGAAAGTTTTCCTCTGTGATGGAGCATTGTCCTGCATGAAAATCATGTTTTTCTTGAAGGATGCAGACTTCTTCCTGTACCACTGCTTGAAGAAGGTGTCTTCCAGAAACTGGCAGTAGGACTGGGAGTTGAGCTTGACTCCATCCTCAACCCGAAAAGGCCCCACAAGCTCATCTTTGATGATACCAGCCCAAACCAGTACTCCACCTCCACCTTGCAGGCGTCTGAGTCGGACTGGAGCTCTCTGCCCTTTACCAATCCAGCCACGGGCCCATCCATCTGGCCCATCAAGACTCACTCTCATTTCATCAGTCCATAAAACCTTAGAAAAATCAGTCTTGAGATATTTCTTGGCCCAGTCTTGACGTTTCAGCTTGTGTGTCTTGTTCAGTGGTGGTCGTCTTTCAGCCTTTCTTACCTTGGCCATGTCTCTGAGTATTGCACACCTTGTGCTTTTGGGCACTCCAGTGATGTTGCAGCTCTGAAATATGGCCAAACTGGTGGCAAGTGGCATCTTGGCAGCTGCACGCTTGACTTTTCTCAGTTCATGGGCAGTTATTTTGCGCCTTGGTTTTTCCACACGCTTCTTGCGACCCTGTTGACTATTTTGAATGAAACGCTTGATTGTTCGATGATCACGCTTCAGAAGCTTTCCAATTTTAAGAGTGCTGCATCCCTCTGCAAGATATCTCACTATTTTTGACTTTTCTGAGCCTGTCAAGTCCTTCTTTTGACCCATTTTGCCAAAGGAAAGAAAGTTGCCTAATAATTATGCACACCTGATATAGGGTGTTGATGTCATTAGACCACACCCCTTCTCATTACAGAGATGCACATCACCTAATATGCTTAATTGGTAGTAGGCTTTCAAGCCTATACAGCTTGGAGTAAGACAACATGCATAAAGAGGATGATGTGGTCAAAATACTAATTTGCCTAATAATTCTGCACTCCCTGTATATAGGTATAGATATGTATTTTACATGAACAGTATCATATATATATATATATATATATATATATATATTTAATAATAAAATAATAATAAAAAACATTGGAAAATAAAATATGGGTTTTGCGCATTGTGTTTCATGATTTAGAATTTTAATGTGATCGAGTTAGCGCACATGAAAATCTAATAATCTTAAAGCGGATTATAGAAACATTACTTCAAAAATAAATTACTTTAAAAAATAAAATAAATTACTTAAAAAAATTTAAAAAAATATTAAAAATTATTAAACATAATGTAAAAAATATAAACAGATTCTATGGATTATTTAGAATATATTACAGTATGTTTAATAATTTTTTTAACTTTTTAAAAATATTTTATATGTAATATTTCAATAACGCGCCTTAAGATGACTACATTTTCATGTGTGCTAATCCACAAAACACGATGCACAAAACACATTTTACATTCACATAGAAAATAATGTAATTTTTATTATTAAATATATATTTCTATATATATCTGATACTGTTAATGTAAAAAATATATATATACTGATATATCTGTAGGAATTGATATATAGGTATATATAGATATATAGTAGACAAAAAGGGGACAGGCGCACCCACGACTCACAGTATCAATTTATTACAACTTAAATACACACACACAATATTGCACTTACTAGAAGTAAGTTCAAAATGAGCCCTCTTAAAAATCCTTTTGAATAGTACTTTGCAACAGCTTTAAGACTGCCGGTTCCTGCAATCGAGTGTCCGTGTTGGCAAACGGATAGTGCCTTTCACAGATAGTATCCTGAGCTCAGACTTGCCCTCTTGATTCACTCTCTCCTGGACTCCTTAGCCAAGAATTGTTACCTTCCTGAACGCATTTCATCTGCACCCGGGCAGACTTTCTTAACAGGTTAAGACAACCAGTACAAAAAAAAGTCGCAGTTGGAGCTGGAACTCTTCTCCACTTTAGGGCCAGATTACAAGTGGCGCACTAATTAAAATTTTCGCTTGCACGTTAACTCTGCTCAAAGTAAAATTTTAATATGGCCGGGTTAGCAAGTTAAATGTAAAAATTAGTGCGCAATCGAAAGTGAAATGCATTCAAACTTAAGGACTTCAGATATTGTGACTGTGCTAACTTCTTCACCCCATAACCTTCTGTTAAAAAAAACATCGCTTGCACACTATCCCAACACAGTGTTAGACTAACTGCATGAAGGTAGTTATGAATATGTTCTTCACATAGAAAAAACTGTTGAAGAAGAATAGAAAGAGGGCGCCACAATAGCGTGATATCGTCTGGAATGCAGGTATAGATAAAGGTAGATATTTATGCTTACCAGATGGTGTGGCACTGTACTGTGACCAGTGCAAGAGAGCAGGCTAGCACTTAACAGTGGCTAGTACACTGTAGGAGTCAGGCTCCAAAGGCACTTGCTCTGGTTGCAACTTGGTGTTTGTCTCCTGATGTCTGGACTTCAGGTGCTGCAAAGGAGTGATCTTATGTGTGTTGTTCAGTGGATATATATGAACCACAACACAGACAACTTCAAATAAAAAAGACTTTTAATATTTTATGACGCGTTTCTCAACCTACAAAGGTTGTTTCATCAGATAAAAAAGTGAATGTTATCCTACTTTTATTATTCACTTTTTTATCTGATGAAACAACCTTTGTAGGTTGAGAAACGCGTCATAAAATATTAAAAGTCTTTTTTATTTGAAGTTGTCTGTGTTGTGGTTCATATATATCCACTGAACAACACACATAAGATCACTCCTTTGCAGCACCTGAAGTCCAGACATCAGGAGACAAACACCAAGTTGCAACCAGAGCAAGTGCCTTTGGAGCCTGACTCCTACAGTGTACTAGCCACTGTTAAGTGCTAGCCTGCTCTCTTGCACTGGTCACAGTACAGTGCCACACCATCTGGTAAGCATAAATATCTACCTTTATCTATACCTGCATTCCAGACGATATCACGCTATTGTGGCGCCCTCTTTCTATTCTTCTTCAACAGTTGTTCCATACTCTCTGGGATCAAGAGGAGCAGCCTGATTCATCATCATCTCTTTCAAGAGGACATCTGTACCCCTTATTTACCACCAATATATGGACATTAAACAGGATTAATACGGTAGACCTGATCTACTATATTCAAAGTACAATAACTAGTTTTAAATTGTTTTTTGTTTTCCTTTATAATATCAGCGCTCTTTTATATCCCTTTATTGGGATATTTTCACATAGAAAAAACTGCTCTTTTTATTAAAAAAACTATATATAGATATATACTGTATATATATATATATATATATATATATATTCCATAAAATCATCATACTCTGGATTTAATACACAGAGAAACCAATTTATTCTGTGATGTTTTCGGGGCGTTTAGCCCAAAATGTCCAATAATTAACCTGTTTTGCTGTGTATTAAAACCAGAGAGTGCGATGGTTTGATGGATAGCTTGTTCTATGGCCCGGTTGCCACCTGGAAGTGGCTTCTTTCTGCCCAATTGTGCTTTTCACAGAGGAAAACTTTCCTGAAGTATATCAGTCTGATCCTGCCAACATGGTCAGTCCAGCCCCGAAATACCAGGCAATTGTCCTCTGAACAAGGAACATGACAACCCCAGACAATTGTTTCAGCCTCCTTTGGGCCTCGTCAGTGAGGTGCAACCATATCCCTCTAAGCACATTGGGCAATGAGTCCAAGTCTGGTTTCCCCCATCACCCTTAGGGAGACTATCCCCAAGGTCATATTTACATATGTAAAACAGAAAGAGAAGCAGTCTGCCAGGAATGAGCAGCAGCATCAATAGCTTGTTCTATGGCCCAGTTACCACCTGGGAGTAGCTTCTTTCTGCCCAATTGTGCTTTTCACAGAGGAAAAGTTTCCTGAATTATATCAGTCTGATCCCGCCAACATGGTCTGTCCAGCCCTGAAATACCAGGCAATTGTCTTCTGAACAAGGAACATTACAACCCCAGACAATCATTTCGGCCTCCTTTGGGCCTCATCAGTGAGGCGCAGCCATATCGCTCTAAGCACATTGGGCCAGGAGTCCAAGTCTGGTTTCCCCCATCACCCTTAGGGAGACTATCCCCAGGGTCATATTTACATATGCAAAACAGAAAGAGATGCAGTCTGCCAGGAATGAGCAGCAGCATCAATAGCTTGTTCTATGGCCTGGTTGCCACCTGGGAGTAGCTTATTTCTGCCCAATTGTGCTTTTCACAAAGGAAAACTTTCCTGAAGTATATCAGTCTGATCCCGCCAACATGGTCTGTCCAGCCCCGAAATACCAGGCAATTCTCCTCTGAACAAGGAACATGACAACCCCAGATGATCATTTCAGCCTCCTTTGGACCTTGTCAGTGAGGTGCAGCCATATCCCTCTAAGCATATTGGGCAAGGAGTCCACGTCTGGTTTCCCCCATCACCCTTAGGGAGACTTTCCCCAGGGTCATATTTACATATGCAAAACAGAAAAAGAAGCAGACTGCCAGGAACGAACAGCAGCATCAATAGTTTGTTCTATGGCCCTGTTGCCACCTGGGAGTAGCTTCTTTCTGCCCAATTGTGCTTTTCACAAAGGAAAACTTTCCTGAAGTATATCAGTCTGATCCCGCCAACATGGTCAGTCCAGCCCCGAAATACCAGGCAATTCTCCACTGAACAAGGAACATGACAACCCCAGACAATCATTTCGGCCTCGTTTGGGCCTCGTCAGTGAGGTGCAGCCATATCCCTCTAAGCACATTGAACAAGGAGTCCACATTTGGTTTCCCCCATCACCCTTAGGGAGACTATCGCCAGGGTCATATTTACATATGCAAAACAGAAAGAGAAGCAGTCTGCCAGGAATGAACAGCAGCATCAATAGCTTGTTCTATGGCCTGTTTTCCACCTGGGAGTAGCTTCTTTCTGCCGAATTGTACTTTTTTACAGAGGAAAACTTTCCTGAAGTATATCAGTCTGATTCCGCCAACATGGTCAGTCCAGCCCCGAAATAGCAGGCAATTCTCCTCTGAACAAGGAACATGACAGCCCCAGACGATCATTTCAGCCTCCTTTGGGCCTTGTCAGTGAGGTGCAGCCAAATCCCTCTAAGTATATTGGGCAAGGAGTCCACGTCTGGTTTCCCCCATCGCCCTTAGGGAGACTATCCCCAGGGTCATATTTACATATGCAAAACAGAAAGAAATGCAGTCTGTCAGGAACAAACAGCAGCATCAATAGTTTGTTCTATGGCCCGGTTTCCACCTGGGAGTAGCTTCTTTTGGACCAATTGTGATTTTCACAGAGGAAAACTTTCCTGAAGTATATCAGTCTCATCCCACCAACATTGTCAGTCTAGCTTCGAAATACCAGGCAATTCTCCTCTGAACAAGGAACACGACAACCCCAGATGATCGTTTCGGCCTCCTTTGGGCCTCGTCAGTGAGGTGCAGCCATATCCCTCTAAGCACATTGGGCAAGGAGTCCACGTCTGGTTTCCCCCATCACCCTCAGGGAGACTGTAAAAGACTGTTTTGCACACAAGGGGTTAAACCGCTGTTTAGTAGATCTTCCCTTCCAGAGACAAAGGACCAGCTACTGCAGAACACCAAACTCCCGAACTGGAACCTCACGAATAGCTGCTAGCAGACAAACCGGACAAGCACCCGAGTGGCTTACACTCCTGGCAATCAGTCTCTAACAGCATACAGTAAATCCCCCCAAAGACGAGACAAGGCACCGTGTTGAGGGTCAAGCAGTAAACAGCCAGAGCTGTGGGTTTATTGTTCTTATATACACATTCTTACACATTAGTACCACCCACAGGGTTTTGTAAAACAACCAATAAACACATACAATACACTCAGACACTTAATGTAATTATCACAGGCAGAGAAATACAGTTTTTTCCACATTATTCATAACTTTAAAAGTATACATCACACATACATAAAACTTACAGCACACTCCAAATACAAACATATGTCAAAATCATCCAAATTGGTCTGGTGGTTCAAAAGATAGATCGGATAATCCAATTATCTCCAAGGACAGAGGAAAGACTCCATTAAACACATGGTAGCAAAAGACAATAAAATACATAAAAAGATACAACTGTGCAGCCACTGCACAAAACAGGCACATTCAACATATCCCCAGATAGCCTAGATCTGAGCGCACCTTATTACTGAATTGCGCTCAGATCACACACATACAGTTCAATTGCCATGGAGCTAAAATCTTTCACATAGTCTTTCGTTATATGAATGGGCTCCATGGCATAACTATCTGGGCTATTACTGTTTAAATAGGGAAAGCACCGAACGACCCAGCCTTCGTTTCCCTGCAGGGGAAAATCAAGCGTTTCAACATGGGGCCATAGTATACAGGGAGTGCAGAATTATTAGGCAAATGAGTATTTTGACCACATCATCCTCTTTATGCATGTTGTCTTACTCCAAGCTGTATAGGCTCGAAAGCCTACTACCAATTAAGCATATTAGGTGATGTGCATCTCTGTAATGAGAAGGGGTGTGGTCTAATGACATCAACACCCTATATAAGGTGTGCATAATTATTAGGCAACTTCCTTTCCTTTGGCAAAATGGGTCAAAAGAAGGACTTGACAGGCTCAGAAAAGTAAAAAATAGTGAGATATCTTGCAGAGGGATGCAGCACTCTTAAAATTGCAAAGCTTCTGAAGCGTGATCATCGAACAATCAAGCGTTTCATTCAAAATAGTCAACAGGGTCGCAAGAAGCGTGTGGAAAAACCAAGGCGCAAAATAACTGCCCATGAACTGAGAAAAGTCAAGCGTGCAGCTGCCAAGATGCCACTTGCCACCAGTTTGGCCATATTTCAGAGCTGCAACATCACTGGAGTGCCCAAAAGCACAAGGTGTGCAATACTCAGAGACATGGCCAAGGTAAGAAAGGCTGAAAGACGACCACCACTGAACAAGACACACAAGCTGAAACGTCAAGACTGGGCCAAGAAATATCTCAAGACTGATTTTTCTAAGGTTTTATGGACTGATGAAATGAGAGTGAGTCTTGATGGGCCAGATGGATGGGCCCGTGGCTGGATTGGTAAAGGGCAGAGAGCTCCAGTCCGACTCAGACGCCAGCAAGGTGGAGGTGGAGTACTGGTTTGGGCTGGTATCATCAAAGATGAGCTTGTGGGGCCTTTTCGGGTTGAGGATGGAGTCAAGCTCAACTCCCAGTCCTACTGCCAGTTTCTGGAAGACACCTTCTTCAAGCAGTGGTACAGGAAGAAGTCTGCATCCTTCAAGAAAAACATGATTTTCATGCAGGACAATGCTCCATCACACGCATCCAAGTACTCCACAGCGTGGCTGGCAAGATAGGGTATAAAAGAAGAAAATCTAATGACATGGCCTCCTTGTTCACCTGATCTGAATCCCATTGAGAACCTGTGGTCCATCATCAAATGTGAGATTTACAAGGAGGGAAAACAGTACACCTCTCTGAACAGTGTCTGGGAGGCTGTGGTTGCTGCTGCACGCAATGTTGATGGTGAACAGATCAAAACACTGACAGAATCCATGGATGGCAGGTTTTTGAGTGTCCTTGCAAAGAAAGGTGGCTATATTGGTCACTGATTTGTTTTTGTTTTGTTTTTAAATGTCAGAAATGTATATTTGTGAATGTTGAGATGTTATATTGGTTTCACTGGTAAAAATAAATAATTGAAATGGGTATATATTTGTTTTTCGTTAAGTTGCCTAATAATTATGCACAGTAATAGTCACCTGCACACACAGATAGCCCCCTAAAATAGCTATAACTAAAAACAAACTAAAAACTACTTCCAAAACTATTCAGCTTTGATATTAATGAGTTTTTTGGGTTCATTGAGAACATGGTTGTTGCTCAATAATAAAATTAATCCTCAAAAATACAACTTGCCTAATAATTCTGCACTCCCTGTAAAGGCAGCAGACGGGCAACGAGGCTCCTCCAATGCACACTGGCGAGATTGGTCTTGTCACAGAGACTATCCCCAGGGTCATATTTACATATGCAAAACAGAAAGAGAAGCAGTCTGCCAGGAATGAGCAGCAGCATCAATAGCTTGTTCTATGGCCCAGTAGCAACCTGGGAGTAGCTTCTTTCTGCCTAATTGTGCTTTTCACAGAGGAAAACTTTCCTGAAGTATATCAGTCTGATTCCGCCAACATGGTCAGTCCAGCCCCGAAATACCCGGTAATTCTCCTCTGAACAAGGAACATGACAACCCCAGATGATCGTTTCGGCCTCCTTTGGGCCTCGTCAGTGAGGTGCAGTCATGTCCCTCTAAGCACATTGGGCAAGGAGTCCACGTCTGGTTTCCCCCATCACCCTTAGGGAGACTATCTCCAGGGTCATATTTACATATGCAAAACAGAAAGAGAAGTAGCCTGCCAGGAATGAACAGCAGCATCAATAGCTTGTTCTATGGCCTGGTTGCCACCTGAGAGTTGCTTCTTTCTGCCCAATTGTGCTTTTCACAGAGGAACACTTTCCGGAAATATATCGTCTGATTCCGCCAACATATATATAGTACTGTGCAAAAGTCTTAGGCCACCATTAGATTTGTTGTTTTAGCAAAGTTTTAATGACCATCCATATTTATTTTTTTGTTTCTTTATTAAGAAGATACAAATAGAAAATACAGTAAATATGTACACAAAATATAAAAAACTATAGTTTTCAGAACAAAATGGCTTCTTCAGGCAAAAGTCAGTATATAGTGTAACCTCCCTTAGCAATAAGCACTTCTTGTACTCTTTTGGGGAGACTGTTCTGAAGTTTTCTGAAGTAATCTTCAAGGAATATTTTCAACGCTAAGATTTAGGTTTTCTTTCATTTCTTTTTCTGTGCAGGTTATCCCATACTGCCTCTATAACATTGAGATCTGGAGTCTGTGGAGGCCAGTCCATGACTGTCAGTGTTTTATCAGCAGTTTTTCTCTCCAAATATGATTTTACCATATTAGTAGTGATCTTGGGAATGTTATTATGCTGGAAAAAAACATTCCCTATCAGGCACTTTACAGAAGGAATGTCTTGATGAATTTAAACCTGCAGCCACAAACCAGGAAAGACCATTTACCATGTTTCACTGAAGGCCACAAGCACTCATTCTTCCATCTCTCTCCAACTCTTCTTCTCACATATTGTCAATGATTGGACCAAAAAAACTTGGATTCGTCACTTCATAACACTCTTTTCCACTGATCTTCATTCCAATCTATGTGAGCTTTAGCATATCTTAGCCTTTTCACCCAATTACCATTCCGAAAAAGTTTTTTTTTGTCTGCTCCCTTCCACAAAGACCATTCCTGATCAAGCTTCTTTGGACTGTAGAAGGGTCAACTTGGCATCCCAATGAAGCTGCCAAATGCTGAGTCAGGTCCTTGCTGGACGTCTTCCGGTCTCTCGAAGAAGATTATGAACGTTTTCTTTGCCTTCCAGTCCTTTTTTTGTCCTTGACCTCTCCTGATTCTTCAAATTTCTTCAGCTTCAATAGCACATCTTGAATGTCCAGTTTGTTTGCTGATTTCCCTTTGAGAGTGGCCTTGTTGATGCAAAAGAATTAATTTATGTGGGTGAAATTCTGTGGCATTTTGAATGGAATGATGCTTTCAATGAATTAAAATATGTTAGTTAAAGAAACTAACAGAAAAAGATACTATATAAGCACTCACATGACCCCAAATTTTCTGGAGTTGAAAAAAAGATTCACACAAATTAAAACATTAGTCTTTATTAGAAATATTAAAATATGGGTTGATTTAAAACTAAAATACTGGTATTCCCAGTACAAAGACTGAATATTGGAGACTAGAACCAATTAATAATATGATCTGGTGATTATTAATGAAACCAACGACAAGGATAGTTAGTGGCCACTAGAGAAAATTTAAATCAATAGTGGCATAACAAGATATATGGTCTCAGCCAATGCAGCACTAATTCCTAATACTGCATATTAGCACAATAATGTTAAAGTAACTGAAAATGCTAGAAAGAAATAATCAGTACTATAGGCATATCAGTTGCACTGTTTGTACCAAATCAGTCTGGCTGATTAGAGACTTAATTCAGTAAATTATATAAGTTATTATTTTGAACAGTAATTGTCATGCTGATATTTGCATATAACTTATATTAAGTCTTGGATAATGGACTGAGACTATTATGGTACATAAATTCAAATAGGAATTATCAACTAAAATAACAGTGGGTAACTATCAGTAGGATTTCTCAATGTGTATAAGTTAGACATAAGGGAATTGATAGTGCTTGGTGTATACTTGTACGATCATAAGACAGCTTGTCCGACCCTGATACACAGTACAGTTGCTTGAGGCACAACAGATAAAGCTGAATATTAAAATTATATTTGAACAGCTGGTACTCAGCCTCAATATAAATGTTGGATCAAGTGTACTTCTATTGTATCCCTGAGTTGCGTATAACATGGGTTCCAGAGTCCATCAATATTAGAATTGCATAATATATTTGCATATATATTATGTGTATATATGTATTCTTGGAACTCTGCCCCATTAGCGCTTATCAGTATTTGTATTAAGGGTTAGAATGAATCTCGTGCTGTATGCACTGCCATCAGCAGTTTAAAATTACTTGATAACAAAACTTAGATGCTTGAAAATCCATTAGTATCAGGTACTGTCATGAATTTCATTCAGCATTTAAATGTTGTGCAGTGCTGTTAGTATACATAAATTCCATTCAGTATTTAAATGCTGTGAAGTGCTGTTAGTATACAGCGTTGATGATTATGACACACACGAGTATACTATGTCAGCAAGTTTATCTACCCTGCTGCTTACTCGCAGTCTTCTATTAAATTCCTAAATAATTAAATAGCTGTATTTGGCCACAAGCTTAAAGTATTATTTACCAACCAGTGCTTGTAATTTTGTAGCGTAATTATTTGCAAATCATTGTTGTGCAGTGCTGTTAGTATGCAGCGTTGGTACTTCTGACACACCTAAGTATACTGTGTCAGCAAGTTTATCTGCCCTGCTGCTTAATCGCAGTTTTCTGTTGAATTACTAAATAGTTAGATAGCTATATTTAGTCACAAGCTTAAAGTATTATTGAACAAATGATACTTGTAACTATATAGCGTAATTATTTACAAATCACTGCCATTGGTAGTATACTAGGATCTATAGTCTAGTTCGCTCGAGTGTTGCAAGTGCTATATTATTCACTAAGATAAGTATATTCTCGAGTTAACTACTATTATCAAAGTGATCAATACACCAAGTGTGTTTTACAGGTTCTAGTCTGAAAGAATTGTGCCAGCAAGTATTTTTAAAAAAACCAACTACACTGAGCTCCCATGAGCTCCCCCTTCCTCCCTTGACATGTTTCGCCTTTTGATAAAGCCGGGAACCCGGCGAAACATGTCAAGGGAGGAAGGGGGAGCTCATGGGAGCTCAGTGTAGTTGTTTTTTTTAAAAATACTTGCTGGCACAATTCTTTCAGACTAGAACCTGTAAAACACACTCGGTGTATTGATCACTTTGATAATAGTAGTTAACTCGAGAATATACTTATCTTAGTGAATAATATAGCACTTGCAACACTCGAGCGAACTAGACTATAGATCCTAGTATACTACCAATGGCAGTGATTTGTAAATAATTACGCTATATAGTTACAAGTATCATTTGTTCAATAATACTTTAAGCTTGTGACTAAATATAGCCATCTAACTATTTAGTAATTCAACAGAAAACTGTGATTAAGCAGCAGGGCAGATAAACTTGCTGACACAGTATACTTAGGTGTGTCAGAAGTACCAACGCTGCATACTAACAGCACTGCACAACAATGATTTGCAAATAATTACGCTACAAAATTACAAGCACTGGTTGGTAAATAATACTTTAAGCTTGTGGCCAAATACAGCTATTTAATTATTTAGGAATTTAATAGAAGACTGCAAGTAAGCAGCAGGGTAGATAAACTTGCTGACATAGTATACTCGTGTGTGTCATAATCATCAACGCTGTATACTAACAGCACTTCACAGCATTTAAATACTGAATGGAATTTATGTATACTAACAGCACTGCACAACATTTAAATGCTGAATGAAATTCATGACAGTACCTGATACTAAGGGATTTTCAAGCATCTAAGTTTTGTTATCAAGTAATTTTAAACTGCTGATGGCAGTGCATACAGCACTAGATTCATTTTAACCCTTAATACAAATACTGATAAGCACTAATGGGGCAGAGTTCCAAGAATACATATATACACATAATATATATGCAAATATATTATGCAATTCTAATATTGATGGACTCTGGAACCCATGTTATACGCAACTCAGGGATACAATAGAAGTACACTTGATCCAACATTTATATTGAGGCTGAGTACCAGCTGTTCAAATATAATTTTAATATTCAGCTTTATCTGTTGTGCCTCATGCAACTGTACTGTGTATCAGGGTCGGACAAGCTGTCTTATGATCCAGGGGCGTATTTAGGTTTTGTGCTGCCCTAGGCACTCAAAATTCTGCTGCCCCCACCCCCCACCCCAGGTTTAAGGCCTTTTTTTGGACATAATATTTTTGGGGCAGGGTGTAAAAAATTAAAAAAATAATGTCTTTTTAAGTAGATGTTCACCAGGGCTTGCATTCACTCTGGTCACACACACACACACACACATATATATATATATATATATATATATATATATATATATATATATATATATTAAGACATTATTTTGCAAGTCAGATGATTAAAGTGTTTATATCAGAAAAAAATATCCTTCACTGTATGATAGTTTGTCAGTAGGTAGTTGTTTAACCTTAAACATCTTCTTTGGTGATTGACAGTTATCTAAGCAAAATATCTGCTTGGATAAATATGTAATGAATATACAAACTGGCCTTTAAAAGTACTTAAAAAATACAACAGTAATTATGATAGGTTTAGGAATTGTATCCTAGGGGATAAAGTCACATGATATAATCATAATAAAGTATATACTTGTATTGTTTCTGAATGTATTAAATGCATACAACATATTTTCAGTTGTGTTTTAAGTCACATAGTTGTATAGATTCAGCAATAAATACTTATTCTTTGCATGTATGAGAGAGAGACAAACAGTAAATGTACAAGTATTTAGTGACTAATCCGTTTAAGTATTTTAATGCCTAATGAAGATGTAATGAAGGGAGAAAGGCATATGCTGTTTCACAGTGGTCACGGTGTAGTGCACACTGCACTGTGTAGTCTGTGTGAGTCTCAATCACGCGGTGGAGCCAGGAAGAATACTGCATTCCCTCTCAGTCCAGGCCAGGCTGCGCAAGTGAGCTCCGCTTCCACTGTCACCACGTCATGCGCACCCACATACAATCCCATAGGATAGCAATAGCCGGGCCAGCCATTTAAGTCATTAGTAATTGGTTGATTTAGCCACCCGGCCCTGAGTTCAGTAGAGTGGCCCTAGGGACTCAAAATTCTGCTGCCCCTTAAAAATCTGCTGCCCTAGGCACCGGCCTTGTTGGCCTATGCCTTAATACGCCCCTGTTATGATCGTACAAGTATACACCAAGCACTATCAATTCCCTTATGTCTAACTTATACACATTGAGAAATCCTACTGACAGTTACCCACTGTTATTTTAGTTGATAATTCCTATTTGAATTTATGTACCATAATATTCTCAGTCCATTATCCAAGACTTAATATAAGTTATATGCAAATATCAGCATGACAATTACTGTTCAAAATAATAACTTATATAATTTACTGATTTAAGTCTCTAATCAGCCAGACTGATTTGGTACAAACAGTGCAACTGATATGCCTATAGTACTGATTATTTATTTCTAGCATTTTCAGTTACTTTAACATTATTGTGCTAATATGCAGTATTAGGAATTAGTGCTGCATTGGCTGAGACCATATATCTTGTTATGCCACTATTGATTTAAATTTTCTCTAGTGGCCACTAACTATCCTTGTCGTTGGTTTCATTAATAATCACCAGATCATATTATTAATTGGTTCTAGTCTCCAATATTCAGTCTTTGTACTGGGAATACCAGCATTTTAGTTTTAAATCAACCCATATTTTAATATTTCTAATAAAGACTAATGTTTTAATTTGTGTGAATCTTTTTTTCAACTCCAGAAAATTTGGGGTCATGTGAGTGCTTATATAGTATCTTTTTCTGTTAGTTTCTTTAACTAACATATTTGGAATGCAACTTTGTTGATACATAGCACCTAACCACATTAACTGTATAATATCAAGGCCATTGAGCTTATCACAGAACGGTAAAAGACCCAGTGTGAAATCTATGAGTGGTGCCATCAATTCTATCTGAATTTCAATGAATTAAACTCATACCACATGTGTTTGTAATGCTCAAGCATGTCTTGCACAAGCCTTGTGTAATAGACGTTTTTCACTGCAGTCATTTTGACATGAAATAGTAAGACAAATACAGGCAATGACATTTATTAAGGTTTCATTCCATTTAGGTTTTCGAGAGCCAGGTTCCTGTTATTGCTCAAGTATAAGTGGAGGTTACTCTAAATACTTGCCACTTTAGCCTATAGAAGCATTTTTTTTCTGATATTTATTTTCTGTTTTTATAATACTACCTACAAATATCCTGTATTTTTTTGTTGTATTTTAATAAAGAGACATAGAAATAATTATATATGATCATTATACCATTGCTAAAACAACAAATTTAAGGGTGGCCTAACACTTTTGCACAGTACTGTGTAAATATATATATATATATATATATTATATATATATATATATATATATATATATATATATATACACATATATTATACACAGATATATATAGAAATAAGAAGGACATTTTTTTTCTATGTAAAAAACCTTGTAAATTCAAGTATTTCTTTTCAAAACATAATATAATTGTGTGTGTGTATATGTGTATACATATATATATATATATATATATATATATATATATATATATAAATGAAAAAGTAAGAAAGAGGATAAGAATGAAAAGTTCAAAAAGAACAGATCACTCAGGGACTGCGCTTGGGGTTAGCCTTAAAACAAATTGTAGTGAGGGTGTTCAGAAGAACAAATTATAGGCTACAGATGTCTGAATTCACAGACAAATGTTCTACAATGTAGCAATAAAAGAGATCAGTGAAGCTATATCTCAAAAAAAGGAAGTAATATCCCTATTAAACTTCCAAAGTATTAAAAGATAAAAAGAAAGGAATTGGGAATTTAGCGCATCTGAGCTGTTTTATATAGTCACCTGGAACTTACTAGGTGACGCTACTCCACAAGAAACAATAAATCTTCTGGAAAATGTTAATATAAATATAAAGATATACTATAAAGATAAATATTAATATAAATATATATGATAAAAAATATATTAAAAAATATATATATTAAAAGTGGGTATTAGTATCAGAAGAATCACCAATGATAATAAAAAGGTGACAGAAATAAAACTAAAAATAACAAAAATGACAATAGTATCCCAAAATGTAAAACTCAAATTTGTAAGGAAATATATAATGGGTTTTGAAACACCAAATATCTAGAAAAATTAGTTATATAAATAATGAAATTCGGTCATAATATGAATAGAGTCAATTGAATCAATATGTGCTAAAAAATAATAATAATGATAATAAGTCTCATATCTGAAAAACAAGAATACAAATGATATTGCGGGACAGAGTCAGTATAAAATTATATGATGGAGAGTAAGTCAACCGCCAAGGGGATATCACTGTTTGAATCCGCACAGCGTTACACAGTCTGTCCCTTGAAATATGCAGACTTTAATGTGAATGTTTCTTTAACGTTACAGTCTGTTAAGTCAAATATGCGAACTTGAATGCAGATATTTCTTAATCCGGCACTGGTAAGGTCGGGTACTCACCAGATTTTACCTCAATTTAATGAGGTAAGTGTTGCGCCCACAGGTTAAATCGTCCAGATGGTGCGTATGATCTAGGCGGGAGTAGTTAAAAGCTTTTCCTCCGTTTTCCCCCGAGCTGGTGAATGGAATCTGTATAGAGCTCCGGTATCGGATATGCATAAAAATAGAAAGGGAACACTAATAGTGTGATACAGTTTATTTATTAGTTAACAAACACACATAAGCGAGTCCCTTATAATTATGCTTACAAGACAAAACCTCAGCTAATGAGGTATGAAACAGACGATAAGAAACAGTCTTTGCACATGCGATAAGAGCAGCTTCTGCAAGTTGATGAGAGAATGTAAGAACTACCAGGACCGGGTAGCCCGAGATAAGTCGCCTTACGCATTTCAAAGTTTATCTCACTCAGGAGTACTCCTTCATCAGAGGCTCATTAGGGAAAAACACCGGTCCTGTGTGTGGTTTAAAAGAGTAAAAAAGTGGGCGTATGGTCCTGGTAGTTCCTGATTGGTTCAATGCGGGGGTGTGATTGCTTTGCAGTAGTTCAATGGCAGTATTTTTAGCCTAACCGTAACTCCCACGTTTATATTTTCTATTTAATTACATAGAAGCTGTAACAAGCAAGAATAAAATATACAAAGTACAATACTAGTGAAATATCAGATAATAAATTGCAATCCAATTTACAAAAAAAAACGAAACAAAAAAAAAACCAAAATCGAACAAAGATCTGCTGGACATACTTTATTTGAATCACGGATAAAACGATAAATGCTGAAATAAGCTAAAAACAAAGATAAAATGTCTTTTCTGTGTGTTTATAATGAGAAAGTTTAAGATATTATTGAGCGGTACAAGAGATATTTTATAAATCCTCTCGAATATTAGGAGGAAGAAATATATATATATATTCCTGTAATAAAGTTCTAACGCTACAATTTATCTATAAAGCTATTTATATTAAAATTTAATTTAATTGTAGTATGCATATATAAAAAAAAACCTCACTATTTCGGTTTTAATGGAAGAGACTAAAAAACATAATACTAATAGTAAAATATAATGATAAAAGTGGATATTCAGTAATGTGATAATTATTATAATCCTTAGTAGTGATAGCAGAATTATATTTGATATGTTAACCCTTACTATGTATCAGTATCGCATATCTATTTCTCCAACATTGGTGTGTCCGGTCCACTGCGTCATCCTTACTTGTGGGAATATCTCTTCCCCAACAGGAAATGGCAAAGAGTCCCAGCAAAGCTGGCCATATAGTCCCTCCTAGGCTCCGCCCACCCCAGTCATTCTCTTTGCCGTTGCACAGGCAACATCTCCACGGAGATGGTTAAGACTATGTGGTGTTTAGTTGTAGTTTTTTTATTCTACTATCAAGAGTTTGTTATTTTAAAATAGTGCCGGTATGTACTATTTACTCTGAAACAGAAAGAGATGAAGAATTCTGTTTGTGAGAAGAAGATGATTTTAGCAGACAGTAACTAAAATCCTTTGCTGTTTCCACATAGGACTGTTGAGATGAAGTAACTTCAGTTGGGGGAAACAGTTAGCAGACTTTTCTGCTTAAGGTATGACTAGCCATATTTCTAACAAGACTGTGTAATGCTGGAAGGCTGTCATTTCCCCTCATGGGGACCGATAAGCCATTTTCTTAGTCTCAAGCAGAATAAAGGGCTTAATATGGGCTATAAAACTGGTAGACACTTTTATGGGCAAAATCGATTGCTTTATTTGGGCATTTTATACATGTTTATGCTGGTATTTCACATTTATAAACTTGGGGAACGTTTTTTAACGTCAGGCACTATGTTAGACACCTTTTCCAGTCAGGAAGGGCCTTCCCAGTTGTAGGCTGAGCCTCATTTTCGCGCCATTACTGCGCAGTTGTTTTTGAGAGCAAGACATGCAGATGCATGTGTGAGGACCTGAAAATAGTTGGAAAAGTTCCTAGAAGGCGTCATTTGGTATCGTATTCCCCTTTGGGTTTGGTAGAGTCGCAGCAAAGGCTGTAGCTGGGACTGTAGAGGGGTTAAAACTGTAACCGGCTCCGGTTTCGTTATTTTAAGGGTTAAAGCTCTGAAAGTTGGTGTGCAATACTTTTAATGCTTTAAGACACTGTGGTGAAATTTTGGTAAATTTTGAACAATTCCTTCATATTTTTTCTCACATTCAGTAATAAAGTGTGCTCTGTTTAAAATTTAAAGAGACAGTAACGGTTTTGATTTAAAACGGTTTTTGTGTTTTACTGACAAGTTTAAGCCTGTTTAACATGTCTGTGCCTTCAGATAAGCTATGTTCTATATGTATGAAAGTCAATGTGTCTCCCCCTTCTAAATTATGTGATAATTGTGCTAAAGCGTCCAAACAAAGTAAGGACAGTACTGTCACAGATAATGAAGTTGCCCAAGATGATTCATCAGATGAAGGGAGTAGACATGGTTCTACATCATGTCCTTCTGTGTCTACACCAGTTTTGCCCACGCATGAGGCACCTAGTACTTCTAGCGCGCCAATGCTTATTACCATGCAACAATTGACGGCTGTAATGGATAACTCCATAGCAAATATTTTATCCAAAATGCCTGCATATCAGAGAAAGCGCGATTGCTCTGTTTTAAACACTGAAGAGCAGGAGGGCGCTGATGATAATTGTTCTGTCATACCCTCACACCAATCTGAAGGGGCCATGAGGGAGGTTTTGTCAGATGGGGAAATTTCAGATTCAGGAAAAATTTCCCAACAGGCTGAACCTGATGTTGTGACATTTAAATTTAAATTAGAACATCTCCGCGCACTGCTTAAGGAGGTGTTATCTACTCTGGATGATTGTGACAACCTGGTCATTCCAGAAAAATTATGCAAGATGGACATGTTCCTAGAGATTCCGGTGCACCCAGACGCTTTTCCTATAACCAAGCGGGTGGCGGACATAGTGAATAAGGAATGGGAGAAGCCCGGCATACCTTTTGTTCCCCCTCCTATATTTAAGAAATTATTTCCTATGGTCGACCCCAGAAAGGACTTATGGCAGACAGTCCCTAAGGTCGAGGGGGCAGTATCTACTCTAAACAAGCGCACTACTATTCCTATCGAGGATAATTGTGCTTTCAAAGATCCTATGGATAAAAAATTGGAGGGTTTGCTTAAAAAGATTTTTATACAGCAAGGTTACCTTCTTCAACCCATTTCGTGCATTGTTCCTGTCACTACAGCAGCGTAGTTCTGGTTCGAGGAACTAGAAAAGTCGCTCAGTAGAGAGACTCCATATGAGGAGGTTATGGACAGAGTTCACGCACTTATGTTGGCTAACTCTTTTATTTTAGATGCCGCTTTGCAAATAGCTAGATTAGCAGCAAAAAATTCAGGGTTTGCAATTGTGGCGCGCAGAGCGCTTTGGCTAAAGTCTTGGTCAGCGGATGTATCATCCAAGAAAAAATTGCTTAATATCCCCTTCAAGGGTAAAACTCTCTTTGGGCCAGAATTGAAAGAGATTATCTCAGACATCACTGGGGGAAAGGGCCACGCCCTCCCACAAGATAGGCCTTTCAAAGCCAAGAATAAGTTTAATTTTCGTTCCTTTCGTAATTTCAGGAACGGACCGGGCTCTAATTCTGCATCCTCTAAACAAGAGGGTAATAGCTCACAGACCAAACCAGCCTGGAAACCGATGCAAGGCTGGAACAAGGGTAAGCAGGCCAAGAAGCCTGCCGCTGCTAACAAAACAGCATGAAGGAGTAGCCCCCGATCCGGGACCGGATCTAGTGGGGGGCAGACTCTCTCTCTTTGCTCAGGCTTGGGCAAGAGATGTTCAGGATCCCTGGACGCTAGAAATAGTTTCTCAGGGTTATCTTCTGGAATTCAAGGAACTACCCCCAAGGGGAAGGTTCCACATGTCTCACTTATCCTCAAACCAAATAAAGAGACAGGCATTCTTACATTGTGTAGAAGACCTGTTAAAGATGGGAGTGATACACCCAGTTCCAACGGCGGAACAAGGAATGGGATTTTACTCAAATCTGTTTGTGGTTCCCAAAAAAAGAGGGAACTTTCAGACCAATCCTGGATCTAAAGATCCTAAACAAATTTCTCAGAGTACCATCGTTCAAGATGGAAACCATTCGAATGATTCTACCCACAATTCAGGAAGGTCAATTTATGACTACCGTGGATCTAAAGGATGTGTATCTACATATCCCTATCCACAAGGAACATCATCAGTTCCTAAGGTTCGCCTTTCTGGACAAACATTACCAGTTTGTGGCCCTCCCATTCGGGTTAGCCACTGCTCCAAGGATTTTCACAAAGGTACTCGGATCCCTTCTAGCAGTTCTAAGACCAAGGGGCATTGCAGTAGTACCGTACTTGGACGACATTCTAGTACAAGCGTCGTCTCTTTCAAAGGCAAAGGCTCACTCAGACATCGTTCTGGTCTTTCTCAGATCTCACGGATGGAAGGTGAACATAGAAAAAAGTTCCCTGTCTCCGTCGACCAGAGTTCCCTTCTTGGGAACAATAATAGATTCCTTAGAAATGAGGATTTTCTTGACAGAAGTCAGAAAGTCAAAACTTCTAAACGCTTGTCAAGTTCTTCATTCTATTCCTCGTCCTTCCGTAGCTCAGTGCATGGAAGTAGTAGGATTGATGGTTGCAGCAATGGACATAGTTCCTTTTGCGCAAATTCATCTAAGACCATTACAACTGTGCATGCTGAAACAGTGGAATGGGGATTATACAGACTTGTCTCCAGTGATTCAAGTAGATCAGAAGACTAGAGACTCACTCCGTTGGTGGCTAACCCAGGATCACCTATCCCAGGGAATGAGCTTCCGCAGTCCAGAGTGGGTCATCGTCACGACTGACGCCAGCCTAGTGGGCTGGGGCGCGGTCTGGGAATCCCTGAAAGCTCAGGGACTGTGGTCTCGGGAAGAGTCTTTTCTCCCGATAAACATTCTGGAACTAAGAGCGATATTCAATGCTCTCAAGGCTTGGCCTCAGCTAGCAAAGGCCAGATTCATAAGATTCCAATCAGACAACATGACGACTGTTGCGTATCTCAATCATCAGGGGGGAACAAGGAGTTCCCTGGCGATGAAAGAAGTGACCAAAATAATACAATGGGCGGAGAATCACTCCTGCCACCTATCTGCGATCCACATTCCAGGTGTGGAAAACTGGGAAGCGGATTATTTGAGTCGTCAGACATTCCATCCGGGGGAGTGGGAACTCCACCCGGAGATCTTTGCCCAGTTGACGCAACTATGGGGCATTCCAGATATGGATCTGATGGCATCCCGTCAGAACTTCAAGGTTCCTTGCTACGGGTCCAGATCCAGGGATCCCAAGGCGACTCTAGTGGATGCACTAGTAGCGCCTTGGACCTTCAACCTAGCTTATGTGTTTCCACCGTTTCCTCTCATTTCCAGGCTGGTAGCCAGGATCAAACAGGAGAGGGCCTCGGTGATCTTGATAGCTCCTGCGTGGCCACGCAGGACTTGGTATGCAGACCTGGTAAATATGTCATCGGTTCCACCATGGAAGCTACCTTTGAGACAGGACCTTCTTGTTCAGGGTCCATTCGAACATCCAAATCTGGTCTCCCTCCAGCTGATGGCTTGGATATTGAACGCTTGATTCTATCAAAGCGTGGGTTTTCAGATTCCGTGATAGATACTCTGGTTCAAGCCAGAAAACCGGTAACTAGAAAGATTTACCATAAAATATGGAAAAGATATATCTGCTGGTGTGAATCCAAGGGATTCCCATGGAATAAGATAAAGATTCCTAGGATTCTTTCCTTTCTACAAGAAGGTTTGGATAAAGGATTATCTGCAAGTTTCTCTAAAGGGACAGATTTCTGCTTTATCTGTCCTACTGCACAAACGACTGGCAGTTGTGCCAGATGTTCAAGCATTTGTTCAGGCTTTGGTTCGGATCAAGCCTGTTTACAGACCTTTGACTCCTCCCTGGAGTTTAAATCTAGTTCTTTCAGTTCTTCAAGGGGTTCCGTTTGAACCTCTACATTCCGTAGATATTAAGTTGTTATCTTGGAAAGTTTTGTTTTTGGTTGCTATTTCTTCTGCTAGAAGAGTTTCTGAGTTATCTGCTCTACAATGTACTCCACCATTCAGATAAGGTTGTTTTGCGTACTAAGCCTGGTTTTCTACCAAAGGTTGTTTCCAACAAAAATATTAATCAGGAGATAGTTGTACCTTCTTTGTGTCCGAATCCAGTTTCAAAGAAGGAACGTTTGCTACACAATTTAGATGTAGTCCGTGCTCTAAAATTCTACTTAAAAGCTACGAAAGACTTCAGACAAACTTCTTCTCTGTTTGTCGTCTATTCTGGTAAAAGGAGAGGTCAAAAAGCAACTTCTACCTCTCTTTCTTTTTGGCTTAAAAACATCATCCGATTGGCTTATGAGACTGCCGGACGGCAGCCTCCTGAAAGAATCACAGCTCACTCCACTAGGGCTGTAGCTTCCACATGGGCCTTCAAGAACGAGGCTTCTGTTGATCAGATATGTAAAGCAGCGACTTGGTCTTCACTGCACACTTTTGCCAAATTTTACAAATTTGATACTTTTGCTTCTTCGGAGGCTATTTTTGGGAGAAAGGTTTTGCAAGCCGTGGTGCCTTCCGTTTAGGTGACCTGATTTGCTCCCTCCCTTCATCCGTGTCCTAAAGCTTTGGTATTTGTTCCCACAAGTAAGGATGACGCCGTGGACCGGACACACCAAAGTTGGAGAAAACAGAATTTATGCTTACCTGATAAATTACTTTCTCCAACGGTGTGTCTGGTCCACGGCCCGCCCCGTTTTTTTTAGTCAGGTCCGATGAATTATTTTCTCTAACTACAGTCACCACGACACCATATGGTTTCTCCTATTTTTTCCTCCTGTCCGTCGGTCGAATGACTGAGGTGGGCGGAGCCTAGGAGGGACTATATGGCCATCTTTGCTGGGACTCTTTGCCATTTCCTGTTGGGGAAGAGATATTCCCACAAGTAAGGATGACGCAGTGGACCGGACACACCGTTGGAGAAAGTAATTTATCAGGTAAGCATAAATTCTGTTTTTTAGAGAAACGTTTAGAGTTATAATTTGAAATTATTATATTTTATATATATTAATTGTAAATTCTTTTGTTTTTTTATATAATTTTTTAAATATTTTTTTGAAAAATATTTTTTGTGTTTAAACGACATTATTTTGATGATGATCTGCGGCATAAAGTAAAGGATGAAAAAGTTAATATATCAAACAGTGATATCCCCTTGGCGGTTGACTTACTCTCCATCATATAATTTTATACATACTCTGTCCCGCAATATTATTTGTATTCTTGTTTTCAGATATGAGAATTATTATCATTATTATTATTTTTTAGCACATATTGATTCATTTGAGTCTATTCATATTATGACCGAATTTCATTATTTATATAACTCATTTTTCTAGATATTTGGTGTTTCAAAACCCATTTATACATACATATATATTTCCTTACAAATTTGAGTTTTACATTTTGGGATACTATTGTCATTTTTGTTATTTTTAGTTTTATTTCTGTCATCTTTTTATTATCATTGGTGATACTAATACCCACTTTTAATATATATATTTTTTAATATATTTTTGATCATATATATTTATATTAATATTTATCTTTATGACTTTATAGTATATCTTTATATTTATATTAACATTTTCCAGAAGATTTATTGTTTCTTGTGGAGCAGCGTTACCTAGTACGTTTCAGGTGACTATATAAAACAGCTCAGATGCGCTAAAATCCCAATTCCTTTCTTTTTATATATATATATATATATATATATATAGAATTTTTTGTTGTGAGTGTGTGCACTCTCACCATCTGTCAACAACTGCCAGGGTGCTTTAAGGTATAATAGTCATTTCAGAAAAGTTAAGCACTCACTGGACTTCAGTCATCTGTGTGGTAAACAATATTTATTGGTGACGTTTCGGGACACAAACAGTCCCTTCCTCTGACAAACAACAATACAAAATGTCAAACTTTTAAAGGTGAAAAAAGCCCTCCCCTCTGTGGAAAACCAATCACTATAGTCTGCGTGAACAAATTGGAGAGACAAATCTCTTGATAGGTTTGTGATCAAAAATCAGATAAATTGATTGGACAGAGACCTGTCAATCAAAGGTGCATATTCGTTTTGCTTATAAAAGTGAACAAAAGTGTGTTAAAAACAAAGTACCAGGTCAGCAAATAGTAGAAAGCGTATGTAGACAACAAAGGGTGTCAGTATAAATGTTTGAATGAGGCACGGTTGGTGCTAGAATTGCACATTACACCAACCAATAGAGTTAATCGATGCAAAAGGTATGTGCCCGGGCAGCCAATCACACTCATTGTCACCCGGAGGGTAAAATGAGTCACCATTATTTGACTCCACCTACTGGCTTATCCGTGTAACATAGTTTAACTGTATCAGACCATCTATGTCAATCAGGTTGTGTATCCAATTGTGGATCTTAGCCTATACAACGGGCTCTCACATTAATGTACCCAAATAAAAGATTACCGATCACTCACAGAACCCCAAAGTCATTATATCAGCATGTCAATAAATGCACGCCGGGAACACAAAGTGATATCACCATGACTACCGGGAGCGCACACATGTCACGCTCACCACAATACCGCACTATACCCACATCACTAATAAGAAGAGAGAAACTCGCTGTTCACTATACATATCAGGCCAGTGTTTGTTTTCTTCTGTGCGTAACTGGCCAATGATATATCAGTGTGGAGACACACACCGCCGGTCCACCAGTCATATGCATTGTTGACTCGCCACCATGGCAACACATCACTTCGTCTACAATCAACGGGTGTTATCGAGTGAAGCCACACACCACTGTGCAACCAATGATGTGCTGCCAAATATTCATGCACGCCCATATCTAACACAGTGTAACTGTCTATTGAAAGAATCATCTGTCTCCATTAGTTAAGAGCTGCTGCGGCACCTTATCGCGCAATGTATTACATTAACAAACATAACAAGTAAGAATGACTGGCCTAGTATTACTCGTGCATTTACTATTTAGTCATTTCTGCAATATGTGTAAAATGAAATAAATTAGAACGTGACCTATAGTGTGTGATTCACAAATATGGATCCCCTATGTGTATATATACAAAATTAATATAAACTATGATGCTATTAATGCTACCAACAGATAAGCCATAACCATATTATACCATAGATCATGGGTCACAACCCATTCCTTTATCATAACAAAATTGTCATGCGGCTAACCCATATTTAAAATAAAAATAAAAATAAAGATACAAAATGGGAAACAAACACTAATGTGCCCCAGTGTCAAATAAAGGTAAAAAGTGAAATCCTTGATTAGTAAACACTCACAGTGTGTAGATCCAACCAGGATCCTAAACACACTAAACCATAATAATCATAATAGTAATTCTTATTATCGAAAAATCACCCCAACCTTAAAGTGTAAAGAAATAACACCTAATCAGATCAACAGAAAACACATTGGTTAACTTTAACCATGATACTGAAACAAAGGGAATTGGTCGTGAGTGTGCAATTCCATGCCCATCCAGCCAATCACTCTTGTGATTATCACTTAACCATTTGCTGACCAGGAACTACTGGTAGAATAAAAACAAAATACACAAACGAACAAATTAAAAACAATAGTATCCTATTGTGATCATTATGAAAATACCCATTGAGCATCTTTTTGATATCTTAACATCAAAGGACCAAATTGAGTAACCAACTAAATATATTAGTTAATATTTATGAAACGAAGGCAAAAACTACATCAAATAAGGACCCGTGGACTCTCGCTGACATCTGTAGATCATGGACTCCCATACTAAAAAAATGGATCAGTGTGCTCTCATCAAAGGTAGCATTGCCATCCTGTATGGACGTTGAGGCCTCTTGGTTGTAATGTCCCCAATTCAAACATCCATCTGGCTTCTTTCTTTAGGAGGATTGTCGCCCTATCCCCTCCTCTCTTTAGTTTAGGAACATGGTCAATGATCCGGAACCTCATATCCGTGACCGTATGTCCAGCTTCTAAAAAATGGCGAGCTACCGGTTGGTCTGATTTGCCACTGTGAATTGCAGATCTAATGCTGGACCTGTGGTTTGCCATCCTAGTCCTGGCATCGTCTGTCGTCTTGCCGGTATAATATTTGCCACATGGACAATTCAGAAGATATACGATATAGGTAGTGGTACAGGTCACTATATGTTTAATTTTGTATTTCTTTCTGCGTTCTGGATGCTGAAAATATGGCCCCGCTATCATTGAATTACATGTAACGCATCCAAGGCATCTGTAACATCCAGCTTTCTTGCTGAGCCAAGTGGTTTGTGTGTCTTCAGTGATATCTGTCTTCATCAGCAGATCTCTGAGGCTCCGTCCTCTTCTATAGCCTATTCGTGGCGCCTGCCATTTATTGAAAGGTAACTTTGGATCAGCTTCCAGTAGTTTCCATTCTTCCTTTAGAGATTGGGTGATTCGGTTTTTGTCTGGTGTATAGGTGGTTACAAACGTCATTTGGGGTGATTTACGATTATCCACCGTATTGGTCCTTGTAGGTGAAATGGCCAATGCGCGCATTTCGGTAAGCACCTTCTGGCTGTATCCCCTTTCCTTGAACCTTTGTGTCATTTCTTCAAGTTGAGTTACACATCTCTCATTTTCAGTATTATTCCTGATCACGCGTTGGTACTGTGCCTTTGGGATGTTCTTGATTAGACTGGGTTGATGGCAACTGCGTGCATGTAGAGTTGAATTTCGATCAGTTGTCTTCCTATATAAGGTAGTTCCCAACTTGGTGCCATTCTTGAAAACCCGGACATCTAAATAATCTACAACCTCGTTGCTGGCAGTGTGACTGAATCTGATGGTACTGTCAATCTCATTGAGAGTCTGAATCCATGTGTCCAGTGTATTTGGATCATCTTGCCATATCAGAAACAGGTCATCAATATAGCGACAGTAATATTTTATTTCTGGTTTTTCAAATATCTTCAACACATTGATCTCATAATCAGCCATAAAGAGATTGGCCAGTGATGGGGCCACATTGGACCCCATCGCTGTGCCAGAGATTTGCAGATAATGGGTCTTATCGAACCGAAAGTAGTTTTCAGAGAGGCATATATCCAGGAGTGTGATTAGTACCTCCTCAGAAGGACCAACATATGGTACTTGTCTTAGACATTTGGCCACAGCTGCTATACCCGATGTGTGTGGTATAACAGTATACAGGCTTGACACATCCAATGTGGCCATAATGTCAGTTGGTTTCATATCTGTGATCCGTAGTATATGGGATATAAAATCAGTGGAGTCCCGGATATATGATTTTTGTTGCTTCACCCACGGTTGTTTTTAACACACTTTTGTTCACTTTTATAAGCAAAACGAATATGCACCTTTGATTGACAGGTCTCTGTCCAATCAATTTATCTGATTTTTGATCACAAACCTATCAAGAGATTTGTCTCTCCAATTTGTTCACGCAGACTATAGTGATTGGTTTTCCACAGAGGGGAGGGCTTTTTTCACCTTTAAAAGTTTGACATTTTGTATTGTTGTTTGTCAGAGGAAGGGACTGTTTGTGTCCCGAAACGTCACCAATAAATATTGTTTACCACACAGATGACTGAAGTCCAGTGAGTGCTTAACTTTTCTGAAATGACTATATATATATATATATATATATATATATATTATATAATATATATATATATATATATATATATATATATATATATATATATAAAACACGGAAGGGAACTGCACTCCAAGACTGGACCAGGTACACATCCAGTGACTCAGCAGCATCCCAGCCCTGGGTGCTAAATAGCACTCCAAAAAAGCTGTGATGTCACCAGAGCCACAGGCAGTTAACCCCAGTCCAGAATGGGTGCAAGAAACAAGGGGGATTACAAATAAAAAGTAATACAACACATAGAGACGCCCAGCACTCACCAGCTAGCTCACAGCTAAGATAAAATCACAACTGGAAAGGTTAGTTACCGCATCTGGCAAAATGGGAAAAGCTCAGGCACCACGTCAAGGTCCTTTCCACTGCCTGAGTCCCTAACACAGCCACACCATGCAAGCTTACAAAGCCAAACAAACTGAGAACAAAGAAGGGGTGCACAGGTGGATGTAATCACCCAGAGAAATACAAAACACGGAAAGAAACTGCACTCCAAGACTGGACTAGGTACACATCCAGTGACTCAGCAACATCCCAGCCCTGGGTGCTAAATAGCACTCCAAAAAAGCTGTGATGTCACCAGAGCCACCGGCAGTTAACCTCAGTCCAGAATGGGTGCAAGAAACAAGGGGGATTACAAATAAAAAGTAATACAACACATAGAGACACACAGCACTCACCAGCTAGCTCACAGCTAAGGTAAAATCACAACTGGAAAGGTTAGTTACCGCATCTGGCCAAATGGGAAAAGCACAGGCACCACGTCAAGGTCCTTTCCACTGCCTGAGTCCCTAACACAGGCACACCATGCGAGCTTACAAAGCCAAACAAACTGAGAACAAAGAAGGGGTGCACAGGTGGATGTAATCACCCATAGAAATACAAAACACGGAAGGGAACTGCACTCCAAGACTGGACCAGGTAAACATCCAGTGACTCAGCAACATCCAAGCCCTGGGTGCTAAATAGCACTCCAAAAAAAGCTGTGATGTCACCAGAGCCACAGGCAGTTAACCCCAGTCCAGAATGTGTCTATGTATATATATATATATATATATATATATATATATATATATATATATATTTTATAATTTATTTTTTCTTGATATGTGATTACCATTTTCAATTATATGGATTTAACCCTATGTTGATTTCACGTGACAACTTTCTGTAGGATGGAATCCATTTCCATCCTTAGGTTTAAAAAGATTTAGTCCAAACCTAATTTGTTTATATTAGTTCACATTAATTTAACTCTTTAGATCTGGGGTTATTTATAATTAGAATAGTATTCATTAAATTATTATTTAAGAATGATATAACTTTAAAATAACAACTAAACATTTTCTTAGACACTAAAAACGAGAGAACATGGAGCGCAATGAGAAAAGGAAAACGATCATGGTGCAGTATGCCTGATAAAAACTTAATTTATTACATAAAAAAGTAGATTAACTCACAAACTTAACCTCAAACAATGTGAGGTATGTAGAAAGCATTGGTACAGATAAACACTGGAGCACTCTTCATGTCCCTGATCTTCTTAGTCCGTAAGCACAGCTGTCAGCTACCGAACTAGGGGATATCCAAGTGTGATCCGGTTCTCCAAAGTGGGACCCTCCTCCAGGTGACAAACCCGTATTGCCGGCAAAAGGTTCCCCACCAAACAGGAAATGGTAGTGTCACTGTACGCCTATGTGGGCATGGCCTTACATGTTTCACAGGGCTCCTCCCCGCTTCGTCAGAGGCTATGCCCACTCCTCTCACCTCCTTCTATTTATTCGGATGATTGTGTGACATCACCACATTTTTTTGTATCAAGTAAATTAAATGCTTAAACATTCTCTTAGAGTCACAATTAGAATATTTAACATAAAAGAAGCATACATATAACCATCAGAAAAAAATATTTAAAAAACTAAAACTGTCATATACACTAATATATATATATATATATATATATATATATATATATATATATATATATATATATATATATATATATATATATATATATATATATATATATATATATATATACATATTGTTAATATTTAATTGGTAGCATCTTATTGAAATAAATAAAATATATAAACATAAATGAGGAGCAATCTTCAGATTTGTTTTTTAATAAAAATTAGTATTAGAAAAATATGAATACTAATACCTTTAAGAAAAATAACAGATGTATTGGAATCACTTATGTCTGCCCAATTCCTATATTAACTATTTATCACTCTACTATATAAGCATCTATTTGTAACTTAGGATTGGACATACATTTTTACCATTTAAAAAAATGCAAATAAAATTAAAATTATAAAAAGATTCCATCCTGTAGCCTAAAAAAAGCTGTAAACTGGGTATGACTCTTATGTATAGGGCAGAATGCTTAATATAAAGAAACCAATAAAAAAAATCCATAAAAATAAGATATAGCATGAGGGAGATATTTTTAGACAGAGGCAAGAGGTTAAACAATTTTATGGAACACCCATGAAAATTAAAAGAAACAGTCTGCAGAAAGAAAAAGAAAAAATAGAAGAGAAAAAGATGAGTAAAAATGTAGTCTAAGATTCTAAGCAATGCCAAATTGGCAGGAAACCAATAAAATGTACTCAATAAATGATTGAACTTTGCTTTTACCAAACAATTCAAAACATTTCTGGCATATATAGGAATATATATATTTATATGAAATATAACACTTAAATATTTCTTGGAAAGTCCAATGGATAAGAATAAATGACTAAGTTTAAAGTGATAAAATAAAACATATTGATGTAAAAGTTAAACATCTCCTACAGAATTTTTATGGAATTGTTAGGAAGGAATTTTAATAAAAATAATAACAAAATAAATGAAAAATCAGAAAACATTTTTAAAAGAATTGCAACACAATAATAAAACCCGCTGACAAAGAAGGACAGTGCTAATGAATAAGACAAATTCTGAACATGAATGTCTGAGACTTTTAAATTATATGTATACATGTAACATGTTAGAGTCATTTAAACAATAATAATAATGAATAAACATTGGGACATTTAAAAGAGGGTCTAAATTGAGTTTGATCACTGAGAATATGCAGATTAAGAGGTGTCCAGCCAGTGGCCAGGCCAGCGAATCAAAGTGAATGGCATCCATATTTGAATCTATATTGTAAAAGGACCTTGCATAGAATAAAAAGTGGAGAGGGGTTCAGATTCCTTTTGATGCATAAGCAGAGAGAAGGAGTGGGAGATGTAGCCTGCTGCAGAGACTGGGGCAGTTTGTGAAAGAAGGTTGAATAGGTTCAGCTTGTGAGAGAAATTGGATCAGTATGTTTTGCAAAGTAGTAGAACATGTGAGAGATAATGGCTGGTAAAAGGACAAGCAGATAAATAAATGCTTATAATGCTGAGAGCCCCTTGAATTTTCTGGCAAATTCTTTTTCTCATGTAATGTGAAAATAATGAAAAGGTATTATTTAACAAGGCCAAGTCCCTTTGCTCTAAATGAACTGCTCAATGACAATTTAGAACCTTGTCTCATGGTAATAGGGCAGTACATGAGTTGGCAAGGATCTTGAACTGTAAACATACATGGTTGCATGGGTCATAACTTGTGTGGGAAGTTTTGCCTTTGTTAAGTACTTTTCTTTTTCTAGCATGGCATATTTGTGCTGCACACAAAACATAATGTTTTGCATAGTATAGAACATTATGATATTAAAGGTTACTTTTATTTTTTAGTGCATTATTTTGACTCACATGTCATTAAAGTCTTTGTGGAAGCTGATCCTTGACACCAAAAGAAAAATAAGGACATAAACTAAATATTATCACTCTGGCAGTGAATTGATACACAAATCTGATTTTCCTAGTCCCCAATCCATGTGGTGCAGGTTTACTAATGTGATATCACTTCTTCTGAAGTCATGTGCCACCTCAGAGGTGGTGTAGTTTAATTATCCAGGACTGACCTACCTGGCCTTATTAGAACAGAGAGAGGTACTGTGTCATATATTTTTCTCTGTCCCTTTAAGTTCCACTATTCATCTGTCCCTTTAATCTGGATTCACTTTACTTTTGCACACCACCTTACTACAATAAGTATCAGCTGCACTGTTGTAAGTTGATTGGTTATTGACTAGATCACTGACACAGATTCTGGATCTCTCAGTGTCTCTGTGACTGTGAATCTCCTCTTATACTGCAGATGTCTCTCACATGCTGGAATTACTTCTAAGCAATTACTACCTGTTCACTAAATCGTTAGTGCAACTTTCAAGGTAATATTATTTATTTTACTCTGGATTGTGTCTCTCTCTCTGCTTGTGCTCATGGCTTATCTGCTGATTATCTTCACTTTACGCTGAATGTGCGCATCTACTCTGCCACTGGTAAGTATAATCAGAAGTTCTACTGAAGGATTTACCTGCTGACTGTATGTATAGTTCTCTTCATGTTACTCATCAATATATATTGTTTGCAGCCATAGTGCTGTGCAGCTGCAACCTCAATCAGTGCTCACCTGACTTGTAACGTTATCTTTGTGTACTGGATCCTGCAATTCTACTTTCCAGCACTTGTGGCATTATGGCGGATATTACTAAAGATGGATTTTACAACTATAAATTACCTTCTTTAAATCTTCGCTTACAAAATCCAGATATATATGCATTTTAAATACTTAAATTTATATGAAAAAAAATCTTAGCAGTTGTGTTCCACAAACCTAATTTAAAACAAGAGAGTGACAGACTGCGCAATCACTTGTTGGACAAAGATAAAAGCAGGTAGCAGGTGCAACCTCACTAGCTCCACACAGAGGAGGACTGGTTCCATAGCTCAGAACCTTCTACTCCCACTAGTTAAGTGGTTTTGATGTTTCAATAGCTTATTCCTGTGAAAGGAAGAGTTAAAGAGAGTTTATTCATTTGTTCTTGTATTATATTTTAGCCACATCTTTGGATTGTTCCACATACACCTGCCCCATAATGTTCAAGACTTGGGCACCTGTAAGAGATTGGACATTTTTTATGATTTCATGCACAAATAATGAATCAATCAGGTAAAGTATTAAAAGTTTATATTACAACTTTGCTTTTTTAGACAATATATATATATATATATATATATATATATATATATATATATATATATATACAGTACACATACATATTTAGTGTAGTATATATATATATATATATATATATATATATATATATATGTATATATATATATGTACCTTCATATCACATAAAAACACATATACCTCTAAGAGAAATGCCTTTAAGTAATGTTACACTGGCATTTCACTCTGCTGTTCTGTTCTCAAGCAGTGTTATTATATAGAAAGAGTGGGATGGCACATTATGAGAGCAGTCTTACTTTTCACCAAGTAAATAAGGCAGAACAGAGCGATGCCTCATGTGTAATATCATCATAAGAGCCAAGTGGGTACTCACATATTCATGGAGCACACCAATGTGCTGGTAGGTGCAGGCTGCAGATTTAACAGGTGTGACAGCTCACCCACAACTAGAATTTCCCGTGTGATGTTGACCAAGCACACCAATGTGCTGGTAGAAGCAGGCTGGCAGATTGGAGGAAGTTGTGTCAGCTCACCCCAAGGAAGGTTCTCCCAATAAGCAGTGTTCAAGTGCAAGGATGTTTTAATGATTAAGCTCCCATATGATAACGATGAACACAGGCAGGTAAGGTGTATCCACTCAACGCATTTCTCGGCATAACACACCGTTTTCCTCATGTTGTTCACCTTACCACTACCCCTGCTTTAAGTACCTGCTACCTAACACAAATGAACGCTAACCTCCCTTTAGCGGGGTGTGTTTTCTAATTGATGTAATACACCTGCCTTTTCTGAATCTACCTATGTGATTAGCAAGCATTCAGGTTATATTTCTTATGTTGCACCATATATGATATAACCATCATAAAGCACATATATTCCATTGTGTTATCTTGTATATATATATATAAAACAACAGTCATCCAGCAGGGCATGAAACCTTTCCCATCAAAAGGTTATATGACAGTTAAATATGTTTCATTGTTATACATATCACTTCATTTTATATTATTTTAAAACAATGAATGATATTTGAAGCTTATGTTACATTGTAGCAGCATTATCATAAATGTTTTATAAGGTTAACCAATTGAAATAATTTACTGTCTCTCAAAAAAAGTTACAATTCTACAACTTAACTCCCAAATTCAGCCAATCCCACGTCCAAAGAATGTCAACTTCTGAAAAACTTACCCCAAAGGGGACAAACACCTTGATTTCAACAAACGATAGCTGAGTGGATCTAGTCATTCTTATTTGCTTTTATTGTTATTAAACGGAACCCTTATCTTTTAAACAGGTCCCTAACAAGCTTATATAACCAGATGCTACCTTTATGTACATAGTTGGTTTATTTCTTTTTTTCCAAAAGATGAAAAGTGTGTTTTGTTGTTTGTAGTTGCACCAAATTAAATGTGTATTGCTAACAACCATTCTGAATTGTAGGCACTCTGGATTAGATATATGTCGAGTATAGTGCACTTCCGTGTTTAGTTTAAGATGTAGTTTGATTGGCCCATGTATACGCTCGCTGATATAGGAAGCGAGTACTAACAGAAGGGACCTATGAGACCGGAGGTGTGTTCGTTCTTACTGCCACCCACTCAATACAACACCCAATGATATGTACTTTTGTATATTTCTCCTCTTAATGTTTTCATATGGTAGGTTTATATGGGCTAGCAGCTGACAAGGCGTCAATTGTGGATCTAAAATTAACCCCTTTGTGACTTACCCAAATTATCGTCAGTCATGATCATAACAATATAAAATGTGTACCCTATCCAAACTAATCTAGCTACTATACTTTTAAACCGCAACCCAGATTTTTTCTCAGCCATAAGCGACATACACAAGAAATAATAGGTATACCTGCATTATGTATAACTATCAAGCTTCTATCGAAATTATAGACATATTTGCCCATGGCTCGGGTATCCTTAAATTATAATATAACGCATTGGTTGCGCACTTATGAGTCTATGGCCTCTATTTATCAAGCCGTCAACTTACCTGCATTCAATGGCACCAATACGTTCGCCTAGGATCGCCTAACATCGCAGCCGCGGACCTGAATACATTCTCCAAAATTATAAAAAAAGCAGTCAAAAAACCTCGCACCAAGTACGGGGCGATGAGCAGCGAACTGTTGTTAACTAACAGTCATCGATCTCGCTGCTCTTCGGCTTTTTTACAGCTTTCATGATACCCTGTCACTAAACACCCAGACTATACTAACTGTTTTTCCCCCTATACCGCCGCTCCCAGACCCTGCCGCAATTAAATAAAGTGTTTAACCCCTAAACCGCTGCTCCTGGAGCCCACCGCAACTCTAATATATGTCTTAACCCCTAAACCGCTGCTCCCAGAGCCCACTGCCACCTACATTATATTTATTAACCCTTAATCTGCCCCCCTACACCTCCGCCACCTACATTATATTTATTAACCCCTAATCTGCCCCCCCTACACCGCTGCCACTATATTAAATGTATTAACCCCTAAACCTAAGTCTAACACTAACCCTAACACCCCCTAACTAAATAAACCCTAACACCCCCTATCTAAATAAAATTATTCCTATTTAAAACTAAATACTTACCTATAAAATAAACCCTAAGATAGCTACAATATAACTAATAGTTGCATTGTATCTATCAGGGTTTATTTTTATTTTACAGGCAACTTTGTATTTATTTTAACTAGGTACAATAGTTATTAAATAGTTATTAACCTAGTTAAAATAAATACAAAAGTACCTGTAAAATAAAACCTAACCTAAGTTACAATTACACCTAACACTACATTTTCATTAAATTAATTACCTACATTAACTACAATTAACTGCAATTAAATAAAATTAAATAAAATTATCTAAAGTACAAAAAATAAAAAACACTAAATTACAGAAAATAATAAAATAATTACAAGTAGGGGAGGGCAGATTAGGGGTTAATAAATATAATGTTGGTGGTGGTGGTGTAGAGGGGGCAGATTAGGGGTTAATAAGTATAATGTAAGTGGTGGTGGGCTCCGGGAGCGGCGGTTTAGGGGTTAAACACTTTATTTAGTTGCGGCGGGTTCCGGGAGCGGCGGTTTAGGGGTTAATAAGTATAAAGTAGGTGGCGGCGGTGTATGGTGGCAGATTAGGGGTGTTTAGACTCGGGTACATGTTAGGGTGTTAGGTGTAGACATTCCCATATGAATCAATGGGATATCGGGCAGCAGAGAACATGAGCTTTCGCTGCTTTCCGAATCCTATTGATTCCTATGGCATCCGCGGCCTCCAGGGTGGCGGATTGAAAACCAGGTACGCTGGGCCGGAAAAGTGCCGAGGGTACCTGGTAGTTATTTGATAACTAGCAAAAGTAAACAGATAGTGCCAAACTTGAATTTGGAACATCTGTAGTGACGTAAGCATCGATCTGTGTCGGACTGAGTCTGGCAGATCGTATGTTACTTCACTAAATTCTACTTTTGCCAGTCTGTAGGGTTTGATAACTAAGGCGAATCAGGCTCACCACAAATACGCTGCGGAATTCCAGCGTATTTGCGGTTGACGGCTTATAACTCTTAATGATGTATGAAATTGAACAATTTTATCCATGACTAATGTATGGAGGTATATGTGTGTGATGGCACGTATGGAATGCTCACACTATAGTGCTTGTGTCCTTATCATGATAGTATAGTGTAATGTGTGATATGAGTAGGTTGTGTAGTTTACCTATTGATAGTATCACCTATCTCTACTACAATAAAAGTGACATAAATTACGTAATTTTGTGTAATATATTAAACATAATATGTGTCTCAGTGTTAGTAAATACCATTTATCATCCCTATATTGGTGTATCTAAAACATTAACCCTAACACTTCCCTTGGGATATCATAGTATCCACTGGTGATAAAACTATATCAACAATAATGTGTTACATATCATCAATACCAATTTGTGTAGTGATAATAAATTATGTGTTTTTTTAAAAAAAATAAGTAAATGAATATGATAAAATAATCTTGTATGTATGTGTATTTAATATATATACAGGGAGTGCAGAATTATTAGGCAAATGAGTATTTTGACCACATCATCCTTTTTTTTTTTTTTTAATTTTATTTATAACCAACAAAGGGTACAAGGTTACAAGTTATATCTTCAGCCCATCTCGCAGGGTGGGTAAAGAAGGTAGATAAAAAAAAAACAATACCGGTAACCTACTGTGACAGACATGAAGCTTTGCGGATTTTCAATAAGGCAACCATTGTCCTGATAAATATGGGTTTGTACCACTATATTGGGGTTTTTAACCTTTTTAACAACATATAACAGGGGAGGCTGGAGGGGAAGGGAACAGAGGAAAGGGAAGGATGGAATGGTAAGGAAAGGGAATCACAACAAGAACAGGGGAGGCTTGAGGGGAAGGGAACAAAGGGAAGGGAAGGATGGAATGGTGAGGAAAAGGGGGTCACAACAAGCATATGCAATCTTGTAAGTTATTTATCTGCTTTTCTCTTAGAATAATTCATGTTGTGACAGATTAGCATTAGTGCAACCATAGGTCAGGGATGGTGTTCATATGGTATATCAACTTTTTGCACACGAGAGATGTTAAGAGAGAGGTGTTTGTACCTCAGGAGATTAGATGCTGACAAAGGGTACAAGGTTACATGTTATATAGTAAGACGGATAAAACAATACAGGTTTTTAACATTTTTAACAAATGAGCAGGCAAACATATAACAGGGTAGGGTGGAATAATAAGGAAGAGGGAAGCACAACAAGTATATGCAATCCTGTGAGTTACTTTTCCGTCTGTCTCTTAGGATAATTCACGTTATGGCAGATTAACATTAATGCAACAATAGGTCAGTGATGGTGTTCATGTGATGTATCGCCTTTTTGCACACGGGAGATGTTAAAAGAGAAGTGTTTGAACCTCAGGAGGTTGGATGCTGACAGATTAAAATAAATGTGCCATAGTATGAGGTATAAATTACCGTATGCAATATGAAATATACAACAGCAATTGGTGATAATTAACTGTAGTTAGGGTAACTCAACCTAAACAATAGTCTGAAATATATATAAAAGATACACTTCTTGTGTCTCAGATATCTATGTGCCAAAGAGAGTCTACATACAGCCCTGTCCAAACTCCCCACATCACGACCTGCTGTTGTCAGTGGAGTCTGAGTCTGTGTCAGATTTATGTGGGAGTATATACCCTCCGATGCTATTCCCATTTAGGCCTCAGTAAAAAAGACGGAAGTGAATGTAAAACAAAGCTCCTGCTAAAGAGTTGTCACAGTAAATTATCATAGCGGCTGTCTAAAGGTTGGGAGGTTAACAACATTAAATATTTATTTACAACATTGTCCCAGCAGCACCGTAGCCACTAGCGAAGGATTAAATGAACTGCTAGTTTAACCCATTTTGTTCTGTTAAAAAATACATGAGCTAAGGTGTAACGTACATATTATGAAAGTGAAAATGCAGGGTGTACAAATGCTGTTTAAATGCAGGCACTGGCGATAAAAATATTGAGGAATAGAGAGTAGAAACCGGGCTTGTCCCAGGGTAGCTAAAGAGAGACGACTCTACAGTCAATATTGCAATAGCACGTATGATATAAAGGTAGTACATTAAACTAAGAAAGATTAAGTAGCGTTAGAATAGCCCAGCAGTTTGAATCATATTGTTCTGGGGGCTTTTTAATGCAGTGTCTCACTTATATCAGTAAATAATATCACGACCTTAATAAAATAGTAGTCTGCTCGTCTCAGGGGAACTAAAGAGCGCCAACCCGACATCTAATATATTAAGTAAACAAATCTAAAATCTAAACAGTAATTGCCAACCGGGCTGAGATAGATTGTGGACAGCTCCACATTAAAACTATCAAAGAATAACAGAGGGGGACCACAGGGGTGCCAGAGCAACAGTCTCAAACATTTGATAGTGCACAGAGTCTCCTATCCCAAGGAACACTAACCGATGTCCGTTATTGTATTACTTTGACAGCAAGGCAGTGTTGTGCAGGGTTCCAGGACAGCGTCCCGTCAGAACACAGTCACATGAATAAAGTCACCCAACACCAGTAGGCAAACAGATCCCTGACCTTCTCCTCCAACAGTTCCCAAAGCATGTAGTGTAGCATAGGGATACTAGCGCTTCAGATGCGCAAGCCAGTAAGGCAAGTTGCTTGCCCCGCACAATCGAAGCCGTTTGCCGCTTGGGATATTCAGCCCGGGTGGGTTTCAGTCTCCACGAGTGGAGCATTGGCAGAGTACTTCTAAGTGATGGGGATAGTTGCGGGACATAGGATTGCTGCATACGCCGATGGTACATATCCAGCAGAGATTCTGACTGCCAGGAAGTCTCGCCTGCCTCATGTGCTGCAGAGTCTCTAAGGTAAGGAAGCCGCCGGTCTGTTATGGAGATCTGCAGTATTTGCTGTGCACCACAGCAAAGATCGTAATCCTGTAAGGGAGGCATTGAAGATCCGTAGTTAGAAGCTGGAGTAGCTGGGTCAGAGTGCGGGGCGTACTGCCGCGTGGTGTCTGAGGTACAGGCCCGCAATGGAGATCTTGGAGCCTTGAGGATAGAATTGTTAGGGTCACAAATAGATGCCGGCAACAAGGCTGGTCGATGGAGTGACCGGATCTCTTCATGAAGAGTCAGGCAGGAAGATATCAGGATATCCAAGCGAGGTAGGAACACTGACATGAGTTCTCTAACGATAGGGTTAGTGGCCATCTTTGAAGGTAAAAGACAGGCTATAGACACCTTCGCTGTGTCGTAAAAAGCAAACTGTTAATGAACTTTCCGGGGGAGAGAAGGTGGCAAACTCTCTATCCACTTTGGTTCCCGGACTCCTCAAGTAGTCAAGGGAGATATGGATGGCAGTAAGACTTGGCCGTAAGCAAGTTTCTAAGCATAAGATACAGCGGAGCTTCAGCACTTTGCAGCCATCTTGGTGCGCCGCCCACCGGAAAACCACATCATCCTTTTTATGCATGTTGTCTTACTCCAAGCTGTATAGGCTCGAAAGCCTACTACCAATTAAGCATATTAGGTGATGTGCATCTCTGTAATGAGAAGGGGTGTAGTCTAATGACATCAACACCCTATATCAGGTGTGCATAATTATTAGGCAACTTCCTTTCCTTTGGCAAAATGGGTCAAAAGAAGGACTTGACAGGCTCAGAAAAGTCAAAAATAGTGAGATATCTTGCAGAGGGATGCAGCACTCTTAAAATTGCAAACTTCTTAAGCGTGATCATCGAACAATCAAGCGTTTCATTCAAAATAGTCAACAGGATTGCAAGAAGCGTGTGGAAAAACCAAGGCGCAAAATAACTGCCCATGAACTGAGAAAAGTCAAGCGTGCAGCTGTCAAGATGCCACTTGCCACCAGTTTGGCCATATTTCAGAGCTGCAACATCACTGGAGTGCCCAAAAGCACAAGGTGTGCAATACTCAGAGACACGGCCAAGGTAAGAAAGGCTGAAAGACAACCACCACTGAACAAGACACACAAGCTGAAACGTCAAGACTGGGCCAAGAAATATCTCAAGACTGATTTTTCTAAGGTTTTATGGACTGATGAAATGAGAGTGAGTCTTGATGGGCCAGATGGATGGGCCCGTGGCTGGATTGGTAAAGGGCAGAGAGCTCCAGTCCGACTCAGACGCCAGCAAGGTGGAGGTGGAGTACTGGTTTGAGCTGGTATCATCAAAGATGAGCTTGTGGGGCCTTTTCGGGTTGAGGATGGAGTCAAGCTCAACTCCCAGTCCTACTGCCAGTTTCTGGAAGACACCTTCTTCAAGCAGTGGTACAGGAAGAAGTCTGCATCCTTCAAGAAAAACATGATTTTCATGCAGGACAATGCTCCATCACACGCTTCCAAGTACTCCACAGCGTGGCTGGCAAGAAAGGGTATAAAAGAAGAAAATCTAATGACATGGCCTCCTTGTTTACCTGATCTGAACCCCATTGAGAACCTGTGGTCCATCATCAAATGTGAGATTTACAAGGAGGAAAAACAGTACAGCTATCTGAACAGTGTCTGGGAGGCTGTGGTTGCTGCTGCACGCAATGTTGATGGTGAACAGATCAAAACACTGACAGAATCCATGGATGGCAGGCTTTTGAGTGTCCTTGCAAAGAAAGGTGGCTATATTGGTCACTGATTTGTTTTTGTTTTGTTTTTGAATGTCAGAAATGTATATTTGTGAATGTTGAGATGTTATATTGGTTTCACTGGTAAAAATAAATAATTGAAATGGGTATATATTTGTTTTTTGTTAAGTTGCCTAATAATTATGCACAGTAATAGTCACCTGCACACACAGATATCCCCCTAAAATAGCTATAACTAAAAACAAACTAAAAACTACTTCCAAAACTATTCAGCTTTGATATTAATGAGTTTTTTGGGTTCATTGAGAACATGGTTGTTGTTCAATAATAAAATTAATCCTCAAAAATACAGCTTGCCTAATAATTCTGCACTCCCTGTATATATATATATATATATATATATATATATATATATATATATATATAATATTAAATTACAAAAAACCCTATGTGATGACTAAAAAAGTTCCTCAAGTGACCCCATATATAACTGACGGCTAGATTTAGAGTTTGGCGGCCAAAGGGGTGCGTTAGCGACGCATGCTTTTTTTCTCCCGCACCTTTTAAATACCGCTGGTATTTAGAGTTCACAGAATGGCTGGGTTTTCACTGCGTTAGGCTCCAAAAAGGGAGCGTAGAGCATAATTTAACACCACTGCAACTCTAGATACCAGCGGTGCTTACGGACGCGGCCAGCTTCAAAAACGTGCTCGTGCACGATATCCCCATAGAAAACAATGGGGCATTTTGAGCTGCAAAAAAGCAGCGTTCAGCTCTTAACGCAGCCCCATTGTTTTCTATGGGGAAACAATTCCTACCTCTGCACCTAACACTCTAACATGTACCCCGAGTGTAAACACCCTTAACCTTACACTTATTAACCCCTAATCTGCCGCCCCCGCTATCGCTGACACCTGCATATTTTTTTAACCCCTAATCTGCCGCTCCGTAAACCGCCGCTACCTACATTATCCCTGTGTACCCCTAATCTGCTGCCCCTAACACCGCCGACCCCTATATTATATTTATTAACCCCTAATCTGCCCCCCACAACGTCGCCTCCACCTGCCTACACTTATTAACCCCTAATCTGCCGAGCGGACCGCACCGCTACTATAATAAAGTTATTAACCCCTAATCCGCCTCACTCCCGCCTCAATAACCCTATAATAAATAGTATTAACCCCTAATCTGCCCTCCCTTACATCGCCGACACCTAACTTCAATTATTAACCCCTAATCTGCTGACCGAATCTCGCCGCTACTGTAATAAATGGATTAACCCCTAAAGCTAAGTCTAACCCTAACACTAACACCCCCCTAAGTTAAATATAATTTTTATCTAACGAAATAAATTAACTCTTATTAAATAAATTATTCCTATTTAAAGCTAAATACTTACCTGTAAAATAAACCCTAATATAGCTATAATATAAATTATAATTATATTATAGCTATTTTAGGATTAATATTTATTTTACAGGCAACTTTGTATTTATTTTAACCAGGTACAATAGCTATTAAATAGTTAATAACTATTTAATAGCTAAAATAGTTAAAATAATTACAAAATTACCTGTAAAATAAATCCTAACCTAAGTTACAATTAAACCTAACACTACACTATCAATAAATTAATTAAATACAATACCTACAATTATCTATAATTAAACCTAACACTACACTATCAATAAATGAATGAAATAAAATACCTACAATTATCTACAATTAAACCTAACACTACAGTATCAATAAATTAATTAAATAAAATACCTACAAATAAATACAATTAAATAAACTAACTAAAGTACAAAAAATAAAAAAGAACTAAGTTACAAAAATAAAAAAATATTTATAAACATTAGAAAAATATTACAACAATTTTAAACTAATTACACCTACTCTAAGCCCCCTAATAAAATAACAAAGCCCCCCAAAATAAAAAAATGCCCTACCCTATTCTAAATTAAAAAAGTTCAAAGCTCTTTTACCTTACCAGCCCTGAAAAGGGCCCTTTGTGGGGCATGCCCCAAAGAATTCAGCTCTTTTGCCTGTAAAAAAAACACATACAATACCCCCCCACCAAAATTACAACCCACCACCCACATACCCCTAATCTAACCCAAACCCCCTTAAATAAACCTAACACTAAGCCCCTGAAGATCTCCCTACCTTGTCTTCACCTCACCGGGTCCCGATCTGTCCAGAAGAGGGTCCGAAGTCTTGATCCAAGCCCAAGCGGGGGGCTGAAGAGTGACGTCCATCCTTGGGCTGAAGTCTGGATCCAAGTGGCGGCTGAAGAACTCCATCATCGGGCTGAAGTCGGAAGTCCATCATCTGGATGAAGTCTTCTATCAAGCCGCATCTTCAATCTTCTTTCTTCCGGAGCGGAGCCAATCAGCCAATCAGATTGAGCTTGCATTCTATTGAACAGCCAATACAATGCGAGCTCAATCTGATTGGCTGATCCAATCAGCCAATCGGATTGAACTTGAATCTGATTGGCTGATTCCATCAGCCAATCAGAATATTCCTACCTTAATTCCGATTGGCTGATAGAATCCTATTAGCCAATCGGAATTCGAGGGACGCCATCTTGGATGACGTCATTTAAAGGAACCGTCATTCGGCGAGTAGGCGTCAGTTGAAGAGGATGTTCCGCGTCGGCTTGGAAGAAGATGGCTCCGCTCCGCTCCGGAAGAAAGAAGATTGAAGGTGCGGCTTGATAGAAGACTTCTTCCCGATGATGGACTTCCGACTTCAGCCCGATGATGGAGTTCTTCAGCCGCCGCTTGGATCCAGACTTCAGCCCGAGGATGGACGTCACTCTTTAGCCCCCCGCTTGGGCTTGGATCAAGACTTCGGACCCTCTTCTGGACAGATCGGGACCCGGTGAGGTGAAGACAAGGTAGGGAGATCTTCAGGGGCTTAGTGTTAGGTTTATTTAAGGGGGGTTTGGGTTAGATTAGGGGTATGTGGGTGGTGGGTTGTAATGTTGGAGGGGGGGTATTGTATGTTTTTTTTTACAGGCAAAAGAGCTGAATTATTTGGGGCATGCCCCGCAAAGGGCCCTTTTCAGGGCTGGTAAGGTAAAAGAGCTTTGAACTTTTTTATTTTAGAATAGGGTAGGGCATTTTTTTATTTTGGGGGGCTTTGTTATTTTATTAGGGGGCTTAGAGTAGGTGTAATTAGTTTAAAATTGTTGTAATGTTTTTCTAATGTTTGTAAATATTTTTTTATTTTTTGTAACTTAGTTCTTTTTTATTTTTTGTACTTTAGTTAGTTTAGTTAATTATATTTATTTGTAGGTATTGTATTTAATTAATTTATTGATAGTGTAGTGTTAGGTTTAATTGTAACTTAGGTTAGGATTTATTTTACAGGTCATTTTGTAATTATTTTAACTATTTTAGCTATTAAATAGTTATTAACTATTTAATAGCAATTGTACCTGGTTAAAATAAATACAAAGTTGCCTGTAAAATAAATATTAATCCTAAAATAGCTACAATATAATTATAATTTATATTGTAGCTATATTAGGGTTTATTTTACAGGTAAGTATTTAGCTTTAAATAGGAATAATTTATTTAATAAGAGTTAATTTATTTCGTTAGAATAAAATTATATTTAACTTAGGGGTGTTAGGGTTAGGGTTAGACTTAGCTTTAGGGGTTAAAAAATTTATTAGAGTAGCGGTGAGCTCCGATTGGCAGATTAGGGGTTAATACTATAAGTTAGGTGTCGGCGATGTTAGGGAGGGCAGATTAGGGGTTAATACTATTTATTATAGGGTTATTGAGGCGGGAGTGAGGCGGATTAGGGGTTAATAACTTTATTATAGTAGCGGTGCGGTCCGCTCGGCAGATTAGGGGTTAATAAGTGTAGGCAGGTGGAGGCGACGGTGAGGGGGGCAGATTAGGGGTTAATAAATATAATATAGGGGTCGGCTGTGTTAGGCGCAGCAGATTAGGGGTACATAGCTATAATGTAGGTGGCAGCGGTGTACGGAGCGGCAGATTAGCAGTTAATAATATAATGCAGGGGTCAGCGATAGCGGGGGCGGCAGATTAGGGGTTAATAAATATAATATAGGGGTCGGCGGTGTTAGGGGCCGCAGATTAGGGGTTCATAGGGATAACGTAGGTGGCAGCAGTGTGCGGTCGGCAGATTAGGGGGTAAAAATTTTTAATAGAGTGGCGGCGATGTGGGGGGACCTCGGTTCAGGGGTACGTAGGTAGTTTATGGGTGTTAGTGTACTTTAGAGCACAGTAGTTAAGAGCTTTATAATCCGGCGTTAGCCCAGAAAGACTTTTTTCTGCGGCTGGAGTTTTGTCGTTAGATTTTTAACGCTCACTTCAGCCAAGACTCTAAATACCGGCGTTAGAAAGATCCCATTGAAAAGATAGGATACGCAGTTTCTAATAGAATAATTGAGTCTCCTATAAGGGATTTTCTTAAAATTCGATATTTACCCTAGTGTCCCATAAATTGTCATGTGTTTCCTTGTGATTATGTGAATACTAATGATTAATATAGTGAAATATATAAATGAATAAATGGAATTATGTATTAGTCTAATTTGTCTCATGAGTATTTTATGATCATTTCCTATACAGAAATTACTATATAACTGGTGGTACCGTCCAATATTCAGCCCATCCAATGGGTATGGTTCTCCATTCTCTACAAAATGAGTCTTGTTAATTATTATATAAATGGATAACTTTGTATATTGTATAAAATAAATAATAACCACCCGGTTGTGTAGGATCCAGGCATCCCTAACACTTTATTAGGCCAGAGGGAAATAGAGACTGGAACATAAAAATCCAATAGGTTTCCCTCTGGCGTAAACAAACATATCTATTAGTGCCTACACTGTGGGTAATGTGCTCTAAAGGAGTAATTTTATGTGTGATGGCCACCATTATGTTGGACTGTACTATGCCTAGATTCACTATGTTTCAAGGAGCGATTTCTTATATTCCTCCAGTGTTCGCTCAACCTATTATGGATTTTCCTGCAAGTGTGGCCAATGTATTGAAGGCCGCATTCACATGTAAGAACATAGATTACATAATCAGTACCGCAATCAATTCTACTCTTAATTGCAATAGTTTCCCCTGTGGTATGGCACCTTATAATTTTGTTTCCATGTGTAATATGTTTGCACATATAGCACCTATGTATATTACATCTGTATGTCCCTGCTCTCCCTTTCTTGTTAGTGGGGGAATTGGGGTTATGTATATTTTTCTTTTTTGATATCACTATCTTACTTGGTGCAATTTTCTGTTTGAGAGTTGGTGCTCTACGGAACACTAATCTGGGATTTTTATTTATGCTATTCTTAAGGATGGGATATTTGAGAATTATAGGCCAATGTTTATTTAGGATCTGTCTAATTTGTTTGTGTTCAGAATTATATTGTGTAATGAACACAGGATCTTTTGAATATTCTTCATTTTTCAACTTATTTGCCCCTTCTAGTCTGGGTGCAAGGATAATATTTCTATCTTCATTCCTTGCTTTGACGTAGCCATCTTTAATTAATTCCATAGGGTAACCTTTCTCTCTAAATCATGTTATTAAAACTTCAGATTGGTCATCATAAAGTACCATCGTGCTGCAATTTCTCCTCATTCGTCTGAACTGACTGTAGGGGATGTTGGTCTTCCAGCTATTTAGATGATTACTTGAGAAGTGAAGAAAATTATAGCTATCCAATTCCTTGAAATAGGTGGAAGACTCAACATCCCCTACGTCAGTCCATTCAAGATTTACGACAAAAATAAAAAAAATTTCACTTGTATGTTATGAGTGAAGGAGAGGCCCATATCATTGAAATTTAGACTATTCACAAATGAAGTGGCGTCCTTTACAGAGACATTGCAAACGAAAATGAGATCATTTATGTAACGGCCATAGAATACCAGATTCACCTCCCAACTAGAGTCATAGATATACCTCTCTTCAAATATGCCCATGAATAAATTGGCAAAGCTGGGGGCGAATCTGGTACCCATGGCCGTTCCTTTAATCTGCAAATAATAAACATCTAAAAATTGGAAATAGTTGTGAGACAATATATATTCGATACATGTTAAGATGAACTCTTGTGACAATGGTAAATAAATATCATTTTCAAGGTAACTACCTACAGCACTTATGCCGAATTTATGGTCAATATTAGAATATAGTGACCCTACGTCACATGTTAACCACAGGTGCTGGTTTCCTCTTTTAACCATTAATAGTTTATTTAACAAGTCAGTGGTATCTCTAATATAAGATGGTAATTTGTTGATATATTTTTGTAGCTGGAGGTCTACATATTCAGACAACTGATCCACAATAATGGGTCTCCCTGGAGGTGTAATATAGTTTTTATGGATCTTCGGGAGGTGATAGTAAAATGGGATACTGGGGTGATCTGGGAGTAGATATTGTTTTGTTTTTTTATTGAGAATACCCTTGTCAAATCCATCCAAGACTAAATCTTTAAGAATTCTACCAAATACCAATGTTGGATCCCTTTTAAGTTTCATATAATACTCAGTATCACATATAATGCGTTTAGCTTCAGTTACATAGTCTTTGTTGTCCTGTAAGACTATTCCCCCACCCTTGTCTGCTTGGTGTATTACTAGATTTTGGTCATTCATTAGTCTATTGAGGGCATACAGTTCACTGGGCCAAAATATTTTACTACTACTTTTTCTCTGATTTTTATTCTGAAATGTTTTAGTTAGATCATCCAACACTATTTGTATCCTTGTGATATTGAGGGGAGCTGCTGTTATAAGTGATAAGTAATAAGGATTGGTTAATCATATTTGCAATATGTTGTCTTTATCAGAGAGGTCATCTAGAAGACTCTTTCATGATAACAGTACCAATCAGGGGCCTTATGTTATTTTTCACCAAACAGTAGCTAAATTAAATAATATATTTGACAGAACTTTAGACACGCCTGCTAAAACTGTTGTTTAATTATTAGAATTGCTGAGAGGGGGCGGGGAGACATCTTAGAGAGAAGTCTCAGAGATAGCACCTGTGAAATCTGCTGCGTGTGTCCAACTGAAAGATAACGCTGAATGTAGCTGCACTCCTCTGCCTGTAAATTTTTATTATTATTAATGCCTTATTCCAAACTTGAAAGTAATGCATTTATAGTTTAATCACTGCCTTGCTTTATAAGTCCACTACATAAAGATTCATTATTTCTGAGAAATTAAGATTTTTTTTTACTTTTATATACTCCATAGTATTGAAAATTAATAATTTACTTCCCCACTTGTCCGTTGTGAATTAACACCATCATTGATTTATAATGGAAAATGTAATGTCATAAATATTTTTATTGACTTGATATTAAAAGCTTTCTTCAAGTAATGCAATATAATTCATGTATTTATTTGCTAAAACTCTTTTGCTAACTAAGGTACTTCCTTGCCAGAACTCCGAGATAAAAGAAAAGCTGTTGAAAATGAGAGCTACTTTTGCTTTTGTGATTGTATTTTCCCACTACATTGTTCAGAATGTCTGGCGAAGCACATTTTTTTATAGCACATTTTAATTTTCTTAGCTGATACAAATCGGAAAGAGAGCTGTCAGAATCTATTCGTAAAGGCTATAAAATTCTCAAAGATAAGCTCAAATAAAAGAAACCCACTACATATCACAATTATGCTTGGATTTCGGCAGTATACTTTCTAATAAAGATGTCTGTATTCTAAGCCTTTTTCTTTTTCATGAAATAATTCAATCACATATTATAAAGATGTTATTTAAATTCTATGTGACAGATTTCTTTGGCTAACAAAATTCTATATGCTGAAAAAAATGCAATTTACAAATTATTCTATAAAAGATTTAGCTATAATATATAATTTCAGTACTGACATTGTAGACTACAAAGGGGTCACATATCTAATATAACCATGAATTATGAACAAAAACAAAAGCCTTTTATGGCGTAACTGTTTTTGTAATGTTTGGGTAAGTGACTCATACTTACACTCAAATAGACCACACATTCACCTAGATTACAAGTTTTGCGCTATAGAGGGTGCAAAACAAATACAACAGAAGTTGCGTTATTTCACTCTCCATAGTTCTGTCATTACAAGTTTCTAAAAAGCCGTCTTGTTCTCCATACTGCACAAAATCCAAGGGCTGAAAATATGTGCTTGTGCATGCTTTCCCCACAGACATCAATGGGGAGAGGGTGTTAGAAAAAAACATATGTTACATAAGCGTCTGGTGGCTGTGCCAGATGTTCGATCCTTTGATCAGGCCTTGGTCAGAATCAGGCCTGTGTTTACGCCTCCTTGGAGTCTTAACCTTGTTCTTAAAGTTTTGCAGCAGGCTCCATTTGAGCCAATGCATTCCATAGATATTAAGTTGTTATCTTGGAAGGATTTGTTTCTTGTTGCTATCTCTTCTGCTCAAAGAGTTTCGGAACTTTCGGCTTTGCAGTATGATTCTCCTTACCTTATCATTCATGTGGATAGGGTGGTTTTTCGTACTAAGTTGGGTTTTGTTTCTAAGGTTTCAGATAGAAATATTAATCAGGAAATTGTTGTTCCTTCTCTATGTCCTAATCCTTCTTCTCTTAAGGAATGTTTATTGCACAACTTGGATGTTGTGCGTGCTCTGAAAATTTACTTACAGGCGACTAAGTTTTTTTGCAAGTTCTCTGCCCTGTTTGTTTTCTCTGGAAAGCATAAAGGTTAGAAAGCTACTGCTACTTCTCTTTCTTTCTGGCTGAGAAGTATGATTCGTGTTGCTTATGAGACTGCTGGACAGCAGCCTCATGAGAGAATTACAGCTCATTCCATGAGGGCTGTCTCTTCTTCTTGGACTTTCAAGAATGAAGCTTCTGTGGAACAGATTTGCAAGGCTGCAATTTAGTCCTCTCTGCATACTTTTTCCAATTTTTCCAAATTTTATACTTTTGCATCGGCTGAGGCGCCTTTTGAGAGGAAGGTTCTTCAAGCGGTGGTGCCTTCAATTTAGGTCTGCCTGTCTTGTTTTTCCTCCCTAGTCATCTGTGTCCTCTAGCTTGGGTATTGGTTCCCACTAGTAATTGATGATATTGTGGACTCACCATATCTTAGAAAAGAAAACAAAATTTATGCTTACCTGATAAATGTATTTCTTTCTGGATATGGTGAGTCCACGACCCCACCATGTTTTTTAAGACAGTTATTTTTTACTAAACTTCAGGCACCTCTACACCTTTGTGCTATTACTTTTTCCATTTCCTTCGGTCAAATGACTGGGGATTATGGGTAGGGGATGATACTTAACAGCTTTGCTGAGGTGCTCTTTGCCTCCTTCTGCTGGCCATGAGTAATATTCCCACTAGTAACTGATGACGTTGTGGACTCACCATATCCAGAAATAAATAAATTTATCAGGTAAGCATAAACTTTGTTTTTTGCTAGTGCATATTGCTTGTTGTGTGAACAGTGAATACAGAGTAAGTTGAGGACAACTGTGCATTATAAATTCGATTTTTCAAATCCTCATATCTTTGGAGTGGAATTGCATACATGTTTGGCAGAAATTTGACAGGTTCGGAGTGGGAATCACTACAAAACTGGAAACTGGAGATTCAGACAAGTTTATCTAAGAATCAGCTCCATGGATTTGTCTGAAAGCTGGTATTTGGCTAGATTGTGATGTGAGGATCTGCTGTTACACTCAGTGAAAATTTGTCTGATTAGTGTTTTTGAGATATTTTGAGTTATTTTTCTCTAAAATCTCATATCACTGTGTATGTGCACAGATCAGTGTCAGAGTTATTGTAATAGTGTTGTAAAGTAATCAATCCTTGTGTGTGTGCACAGCTCAGCGTGTTATCAATAATGTATAGTGTTGTATAGTAATCAATCACTGTGTATGTGCACAGATCAGCATGTCAGACTTATTATATAGTGTTCTATAGTAATCAATCACTGTGTGTGTGTGCACAGCTCAGTGTGTCAGACGGTTTGTATAGTATTGTATAGTATTATTATTATTGGTTATTTGTAGAGCGCCAACAGATTCACTGTGTGTGGTGTACAGCCCAGCATGTGAGGCTTATTGTATAGTGTTTAAATAATTACTAATTGCAGTTTGATCTTAATCCTCTTTTTGGTTATCCTCTGTGCATTTTCTTCTATGTATTTCTTATTTAAGTATAAAAATATGCATTGCGGCGGGCGTGTCTAGGCAGCAGCCATGCTAGCTTGGAAAAATGGGAGCTCTTCACTTATCATATAATAATCTGTTAATTATCCTGTTTTTGGAGAGACATCGATGCCCTATACTCAAGGAATAAGTGGCAGCAACATATCTCACTCTGGATGGCACCAATATTATATATCCTGTGCAGTTGGGAACGATACTTTGGACTAATCAAGAGATACCAGTAGTAGCCCGTTCACTAGTTCTCGCTTCTTCCCTGCTCACTGGGGCATAGCAATTGCCATTATAATGCAGAGATAAACCCTCCCGGGTATCTGGAAATCTTAGTAGCAGCACACCAGCTTTTTAACTCTATACTAGGGGAATAGAGTACAGTTGAGAGAAAATTTTGAGCGCACATGCATCGTCTGCTCAAGATGGAGGCGGACATCATGGCTGCACTTACCGCACTGGAGCGAACCATGGACTCACAGTTTAACATCCTGAGGCATCATGTGCTTCTTATGCGGAGCGGGGTGCCCGATTTGACTGCCCATGAAGCTGACCAACTACTCTCCTACCCTGAGATAGCGGAGGGCGGGAGTGACACGCTCTCCTCAGATCTGCCTGAAACCTCTGATGCCCGATCCCTTCCTGAGCTCAGTACATATCCTGAGCAGGCTAAAGAGGTCCGTTTCCAAGAGATCATATCTCTTCTTCCAGATGGTCAGCTACTCGAGTATTGTGGAGTTACTGCAGTGCCACCAGACCCCGTAGCGAAGCGGCCGACTGCGTCAGGCCTAGAGGTTAGGCTTATTACAGTGGAGCGCATTGAGCAGCATCTAATTCCTGCTTCAGGTCCTGTAGGGCGTAGAAGAGCTCGTCCACTCCTAAAGGCAGCCGATAAGAGGGTTACACAAGCAATATTCTACAGCAACTCATTAACCCCTGTGATTCCTCCTTCACTTGCCCCCCTTTGCGGTGTTTTGCTTGCTGGACTATGCAGGGAGGCCCGGAAGAAAAGTGGAGAGACAATAAGATCTGGTGTGGGGTAAACGGGTCCTATTATTATGGAGATGTCAGCACCATTTTAGGACTCTAACTCACACATATTAGAACTTATGAATGACGGTCTAAGGACCTGAAACAAAGGGTCTACCTACTTCCAAAACACTTTATTATTAGCTCTTTCTCCCCAAGGCTATCCTATAACAAATATAACTCTAAACGGTTCAGGTTTGCTATCAAAATCTAGACAGGAATGTTATTGCCCTATAGCTTTATATGCCTTCTGCCCCTTACTGTGCCTTAACGGTTAAACATATACCCCTAGTCTTTAGAGGAAGTTATTTGCTATATACTATGTGTGACCTTCCCTCCACATCTCCAGTCCCTGTTATATGCTTCTACGTCCTACAATCCTTACAAGAAATACCTCACAGTTTTGAACATAGGTTGCCAACCACCATTCCATACAAGCTGTACTGGGAGGACAATTGAGAGGCTTCTTCTGAATATATCTCACTAAACTAGTGCAAGCTATATGACATATTTTACTCTTAGGGGTTTTATTACAATATTTATAGTGATGTGCCTTTTTATTAATCAATGTGACCTATTATCTTGTCTGTAGCAGAAATAGTGTACTTGTTGATCTTTCATCTGCTCTGTTAGGGGCTATAGAGATTTATGCGATTTAAGAATTGTACCCTTACACTGTTACATACTATTACTTACCCCCTAGATATGTCTTTGTGATGGGAAAGCTATGAAACACTAAAATGTACATTTAACCGCAATGCATTCATACTTGTACTAGCAAATTTATACTTTCTATATGCATTCAGTTCTTACATCGGATAGATATCTCAAGCACCCTTCTCTTGCTGGGAGGGTGGAAAATGGATTATCTCTCCCTACAGTTGGTGGTAGTCTAGGTTGTATGCTCATTCAAAGCCTCACTACTAGCTTTCTTTAAAGTAGGGAGCTCTGGGATTACCAGTTTCCTCATAACTTAGCTAAGCATCTAATTATTATAGCCATAATCAAATTAGGCTCTTTGTATGTCATTATATACTTAGTAGTTATGGGTCCGAAGTGAGCTATAGTTTCTAAATTTAAAGATTTTTGTTATTATGACTTCTTTATAATCTGTAAATGTTTGGCTTAGAAGATCTAAGGTTATTAGCAAACTAACACCCTATTCACTATAGAGCTATCCCTTGGATAAGTGCCAAATGATTATTCTAAGACTGCAAAGAATTATGTTAACTGTATATGAATACATACTCATGCACATTCTGCTGAGTACTCAAATTCTATGCTTAAGTTATCTATTTGTATTTTTTTTTTTGTGGGAGCCAGGAAGCACAGCAATTTGACATTCAGGCTTATCTAGGTATTTTTGCAATACACACCCCGATATCCTACCTACCGATACAGTACTACCTTTTGATATGTTCTCAATAGTCCCAACATATTTACTTTCCTTTAAACCCCACTTTTCCCTGGATACATTATACACTTGGCCTCCTGTCATATCTTTAGCTGTACACCTTCATATATTATTGCTCACAGACATTATGATCTCTATTTATGGTAGCCCATGTCGGCGTTAAGCATCTCACTCTATATTACAGGACCTCCTCAGCTGAATTGGCAGAGATACGTTAGCCATATGGGGCGCTTGCTCAATTTACTCCTTCATATTAAGTCACATAGTGGCACAATACCCTGCTCACTAATCTAGACCTTATTTAAATTAACCCTAAGCTTATGTAGTCTTTTTGTCACCTATGCTTTCTACAGTCCTGACCTCATCTGTCAGTAAGTGACCCTCTAAGGCCCTCACCACACCAGTTATAAAGGAAAGAAAAAGGGAAAAAAAGGAGGAAAGGCAGGAGAAAAAGGAAAAAGAAGCATTTTCTGACACCTTGCCTACTATTATTATCCACAATTGTATGCAACAATCTTCATCTCCCTGTAAGCCTAATACCAAGCTCACAATTCTTAATTGTTAACTCTCGGTTCTCACTTTTGTAAAGCGTATGCCACTTGATAGAAAGTTCGCCCCCCCACTTCAATTTAGAGCGGCTATCGCCCGCTGAATTTCCCTTCCCCCCCCCCAAAAAAAAAAGAAAATTTACAGCCAACCCCCCCCTTGCCTTTTTACACTTCAAATGGATAAACTATTTTATGTTTTACAATGCAATGCGGGGATCATTCTTATTCTTTCTATAATATAAAAATGAGGTTCTATTACATAATACACCAAATTCTCACGGACATACGAGTTCAATTTATTTTAGACTGTCACTCCCATTCACTAGTTCCTGTTTATGGATTGATTTCTCTTTTTACAGAGACCTGTAATTATAGACTTAGTTATATATTCTACAAGCACAGTTTGCTTACTGTTTCAATTTTTTTTATATTTTTTTATTTTTTTTTCTCTCTACCAGGTTGCATGCCTAGAGTTATTTTGGCAGTATTATTTTGCTATGTTTACTCTCTAAAAATGTATGCCCCTTTATAATGATCCCACTGTTTATTGGTGATTTTGTATGTTACATCCTATACAACCTCAATAAAAAATAAAATAAAATATGCATTGCGCATATAAATGTGAGTTCAAGAAATTTTAAATAAAACAAGGCAATTAATTGGCAAACACTTTAATGCCTAGAGTTCGTAATCAAATGTTAAAAAGCAAGGAGATTCCCAACTTAAACTGCCCCCAAACTGGATGCTTTGCATGACATCATCAATGACATCTCTGGTTATATCACACATGACATTGTTGATGACATCACCTAGGGCGAAGGCAGTTTACGTTGAGAATTTGCTTTTAAACGTTTGATTAAGAACTTAAACTCTAGGCATTAATGAAAGATATTTTGTCAACATATATATTTATATATATATATATATATATATATATATACACACACACTTTGAAACATGTAATATAATTTTATTCAATTGTAATGTGCTTTAAATAGAAATGCTTGAAATTCCTATGTTCTTCACTTGTGTATTTTTTATATTTAATTAAATATTTCTATCTATATCTGTTTATACAATATGTATTTTTATATGCGGACTCTGTTGTCTCTCTACAAATAACCGATAATAACAATAATAATAATAAAGTATAAATATATAGTTTACAAAATAATAATTATATATAACAGCTTCAGGTTTGGCAAAGTTGGTCTAGCACAGCAGCATTTTTTTTAGTGTGCCCCCTATGAAATCTATGGGTAGAAGAAGTTAGCTCCGTCGCTATATCTGAAGTAGGGGGCAGGTTTAGTTGAGCCAGCTTTGGGTAAGACTGTGTTAATAATATTATGATCTCCATCAGTTTCTTATTTAGCTCTGTCGCCTGTCAAGAGCTGGGCCCTTTATGGGTGGGAGCAGTATTTGCTCTAGTGGCGAGAGGTAGCAGCCTACTTTGAAGCTTTGGGGTGGAGTGATGGTTAGGCTGGAGGAAAGGCGATGTCAATAGATCCGAGCCTAGGGTGACTTTTCCTTGCAGGTAGGCCGACCAAGAGAACTCCTCCTAACCCCCTTAGCAAAAATCTGATGGGGCGGAGTCATCTGTGGGACTCCGTCACATCCTAAAACCAATTTGGGCCTTTACCTCACAATGTAGGAGTTATGGAAGGGACTCATGCCAGCCAAGCATATGTAAATATGCAGTCGGTTACCGAGTAACCTCATAGGGTGAGGCGTTCACATACGGCTAGATTACAAGTTTTGCGGTAAGAGCTGCTCGGTAATAACTTGCAAGTTATTGTCACCTACTGAGCTGGTATTACAGGTTTACAAAAACCCGGCGTTAGCAGGCAAGAAGTGAGCATAGAGCAAAATTGAGCTCCATACTGCACTCCAATACCAGCGCTGCTGAAAACTGCGGTAAAATGGTTTACGTGCTTGTGCACTATCTCCCCATAGACATCAATGGGGAGAGCCGCCTGAAAAAAAGCCTAACACCTGCAAAAAAGCAGGGTAAAGCTCCGTAACGCAGTCCCATTGATTCCTATGGGGAAACAAAATGTATGTTTACACTTAACACCCTAACATGAACCCCAAGTTTAAACACCCCTAATCTTACGTTATCGCCGACACCTACATTATACTTATTAACTCCTAATCTGCCGCCCCGACATCGCCGACACCTACATTATACTTTTTAACCCCTAATCTGCTGCCCCAACATCGCCGACACCTACATAATGTTATTAACCCCTAATCTCCTGCCCCCAATGTCGCCGCAACCTACCTACACATATTAACCCCTAATCTGCCGCCCCCAATGTCGCCGCCACTATACTAAATTTATTAAACCCTAAACCTAACCTTAAGTCTAACCCTAACACCAATAACTTTAATGTAATTAAAATAAATCTAAATAAAACCTACTATTAATAGCTAAAAATTCCTATTTAAAACTAAATACTTAACTGTAAAATAAACCCTAAGCTAGCTACAATATAAGTAATAGTTACATTGCAGCTAGCTTAGGTTTTTTTTTATTTCACAGCTAAGTTTGTATTTATTTTAACTAGGTAGAATAGTTACTAAATAGTTATTAACTATTTACTAAATACCTAGCTAAAATAAATACAAATTTACCTGTAAAATAAAACCTAACCTGTCTTACACTTACACCTAACCTTACACTACAATTAAACCAATTACAGTACATAAATTAAATACAATTAACTAAGTTACAAAAACCCCCACTAAATTGCACAAAATGGAAAAAGAAATGATCAGATATTTTTACTAATTACACCTAATCTAATAGCCCTATCAAAATAAAAAAGCTCCCCCCCAAATTAAAAAAAAAGCCTAGCCTAAACTAAACTACCAATAGCCCTTAAAAGGGCCTTTTGCGGGGCATTGCCCCAAAGAAATCAGCTCTTTTACCTGTAAAAAAAATACAAACAACACCCCAACAATAAAACCCACCACCCACACAACCAACCCTCCAAATAAAATCCTAACTAAAAAAACCTAAGCTCCCCATTGCCCTGAAAATGGCATTTGGATGGGCATTGCCCTTAAAAGGGCATTTAGCTCTTTTTCCACTCAAAAGCCATAATCTAAAAATAAAACCCACCCAATAAACCCTTAAAAAAAAACTAACACTAGCCCCCGAAGATCCACTTACAGTTTTTGAAGACCCGACATCCATACTCAACGAAGCCGGCAGAAGTCCTCAATGAAGTGGCAGAAGTCTTCATCCTACCGGGCAGAAGTCTTCATCCAACCGGGCAGAAGTCTTCATCCAGACGGCATCTTCTATCTTCATCCATCTGGAGCGGAGCGGGTCCATCTTCAAGACATCCGGCGTGGAGCATCCTCTTCTCTTGATGCCTAACGAAGAATGTAGGTTCCTTTAAGTGACATCATCCAAGATGGCGTCCCTTTAATTCTGATTGTCTGATAGAATTCTATCAGCCAATCGGAATTAAAGGTGAAAAAATCCTATTGGCTGTTGCAATCAACCAATAGGATTGAGCTTCAATCCTATGGACCTGCTACACGCCAGATGCATGAAGATAGAAGGTGCCGTCTGGATGAAGATAGAAGATGCCACCTGGATGAAGACTTCTGCCCGTTGGATGAAGACTTCTGCCCGGTTGGATGAAGACTTCTGCCGCTTCATTGAGGACTTCTGCCGGCTTCATTGAGGATGGATGTTGGGTCTTTAAAAACTGTAAGTGGATCTTTGGGGGTTAGTGTTAGATTTTTTAAGGGTTTATTGGGTGAGTTTTAGTTTTAGATTAGGGCTTTTGGGCAATGGGGAGCTTAGTTGTTTTTAGTTAGGATTTTATTTGGGGGTTGGTTGTGTGGGTGGTGGGTTTTACTGTTGGGGGTTGTTTGTATTTTTCTTTACAGGTAAATGCCCCACAAAAAGGCCCTTTTAAGGGCTATTGGTAGTTTAGTTTAGGCTAGGGTTTTTTTATTTTGGGGGGGGGGGCTTTTTTTATTTTGATAGGGCAATTAGATTAGGTGTAATTAGTTTAAATATCCAATAATTTCTTTTTTTATTTTGTGTAATTTAGTGTTTGTTTGTTTTTGTAATTTAGTTAATTGTATTTAATTTATGTCATTTAATAAATTGTAGTGTAAAGTTAGGTGTTAGTGTAAGACAGATTAGGTTTTATTTTACAGGTAAATTTGTATTTATTTTAGCTAGGTAGTTAGTAAATAGTTAATAACTATTTACTAACTATTATACATAGTTAAAATAAATACAAACTTGCCTGTGAAATAAAAATAAAACCTAAGCTAGCTACAATGCACCTATTCGTTATATTGTAGCTAGCTTAGGGTTTATTTTACCGGTAAGTATTTAGTTATTTTAAAATATGAATTGTTCAGTTATTAAGAGTAGGGTTTTATTTAGATTTATTTTAATTACATTAAAGTTAGTGGGTGTTAGGGTAAGGTTTAGGGGTTAATAGCTTTAGTATAGTGGCAGCGACGCTGGGGCGGACGATTAGGGGGTTAATAAATGTAGGTATGTGGCGGCAATGTTAGGGGCGGCAGATTAGGGGTTAATAATATTTAACTAGTGTTTGTGATGCGGGAGTGCGGCGGTTTAGGGGTTAATATGTTTATTATAGTGGCGGTGATGTCCGGAGCGGCAGATTAGGGGTTAATAATTTTATTTTAGTGTCTGCAATGTGGGAGGGCCTTGTTTTAGGGGTTAATAGGTAGTTTATGGCTGTTAGTGTATTTTTATCACTTTAGTTATGAGTTTTATGTTTCAGCTTTGTAGCGTAAAACTCATAACTACTGACTTTCAGTTTACGGTATGGAGCTTGGTAGAATAGGGTGTACGGCTCACTTTTTGGCCTCCCAGGAAGATTTGTAATACCGGCGCTATGGAAGTCCCATTGAAAAAGGCCTTTTTGAAAGCTGCTATAATTACGTTGTGTTACGGCCAAAAAAGAGTGTGGTGCCCCGAAACCTACAAGACTCGTAATACCAGTGGTAGTGAAAAGGAGCCTTAACACTGCTTTTTCACTCATACCGCAAAACTTGTAATCTAGCCAATAGTTATTAATTAACATCGCGATTACAAGTTTTGCGTTTGCGTTTTAACCAAAAAAAAAAACCTAAGCTATCCATTGCCTTAAAAAGGGCATTTGTATGAGCATTGCCCTTAAAATGGCATTTAGCTCTTTTGTATTGCCTTAAAAAGGGCATTTAGCTCTTTTACAAAAAGCCAAAACCCTAAACTAAAAAAAGAACCCACCCAAAAACCTTTAAAAATCCTAACACTAATCCCCGAAGATCCACTAACAGTTTCTGAAGTCCCGCATGAAGGATCTACATCCCGGCGGCTCCATCTTCATCCAGGTGGCTCCATCTTCATCCAGGCAGCTCCATTTTCATCCAGGCGGCAGACGGCTCCATCTTCATCCAGCCAGCATCTTCTATCTTCATCCAGGCAGCATCTTCTATCTTCATCCCGTTGACATCTTCTATCTTTATCCCGGCGGCGCGGAGCGGGTCCATCCTGAAGACATCCATTGTGGAGCATCCTCTTCATATGGTCAACGCGATATATTCTGAATCTTCAATGCAAGATACGCAATTCAAAATGGCGTCCCTTGCATTCCTATTGACTGATTTGATTTTGGAAATTAAAATCAGCCAATAGGATGAGAGCTACTGACTTTCAGTTTACGGTATGGATCTTGGTGGTATAGGGTGTACCGCTCACTTTTAGGCCTCCCAGGCAGACTCGTAATACCGGCACTATGAAAGTCCCATTGAGAAAGGACTTTTTGAAAGCTGTGGTAATTCCGTTGCGTTATGGCCAAAAAAGTGTGCGGTGCCCCTAAACCTGCAAGACTCATAATACCAGCGGTAGTGAAAAAGAGCCTTAACGCTGCTTTTTCACTCATATCGCAAAACTCGTAATCTAGCCGATAGTTATTAATTAACATCAAGATTACAAGTTTTGCGTTTGCGTTTTAACGCTGAAAAAATGGTTGTTTCAGCGCTAAAACATTAACGCAGCCATTACAAGTCTTGTCGGTATAGCTGTACCGCAAACCTTTTAGCCTGTAACGCAACGTCAGTCCCACACTCGTAAAAATTATGTTTTTTTGATGGGACTTCCATAGCGCAGACATTACAAGTTTTGCGGTGGGGCTAAAAAGCTTGCATTACTCCCTATAATGACAAGATCCATTTCGTAATCTGAGAGCAGTAGTTATGAGTTTTACGCAACAAAACTGTTACATAAAACTCATGACTAAAGTGTTACAAAGTTCACTAAACACCCATAGACTACATATTAACCCCTAAACCGAGACCCTCACGCAATTTATTAAAGTTATTAACCCCTAATCTGCCACTCCCGACATTGCTACCACTAGTACAAATTATTAACCCCTATTCCGCTGCTCCCCGACATCGCCACCACTATAATAAATTTATTAACCCCTAAACCACTGCCCTTTATCTTTATCCAGGCGGCTCCATTTTCATCCAGGCGGCAGGCGGCTCCATCTTCATCCAGGCAGCATCTTTTATCTTCATCCCGGTGGCATCTTCTATCTTTTTTCCGGCGGCGCGGAGCGGGTCCATCCTGAAGACATCTGGCGTGGAGCATCCTCTTCATATGGTCGACGCCATATACTAAATCTTCAATGCAAGATACGCAATTCAAAATGGCGTCCCTTGCATTCCTATTGACTGATTTAATTTTGGAAATTCAAATCAGCCAATAGGATGAGAGCTACTGATATCCTATTGGCTATTCAAATCAGCCAATAGAATTTCAGTATCTCTCATCCTATTGGCTGATTTAAAAAGCCAATAGGATTTCAGTAGCTCTCATCCTATTCGCTGATTTGAATTTCCAAAATTAAATCAGCCAATAGGAATGCAAGGGACGTCATTTTGAATCGCATACTTTGCATTGAAGATTCAGTATACAACGGCGACCGTATGAAGAGTATGCTCCGCGTTGGATGTCTTCAGGATGGACCTGCTCCGCACCGCTGGGATTAAGATAGAAGACGCCTCCGGGATAAAGATAGAACTACTGACTTTCAGTTTACGTTATGGATCTTGGTGGTATAGGGTATACCGCTCACTTTTTGGGCTCACAGGCAGACTCGTAATACTGGCACTATGGAAATCCCATTGAAAAAGGACTTTTTGAAAGGGTTTATTTTATAGGTAAATATTTAGTTTTAAATATGGATTATTTAGTTAATGATAGGAATATTTATTTATATTTATTTAAATTATGTTTAAGTTAGGGGATGTTAGGGTTAGGGTTAGACTTAGGTTTAGGGGTTAATACATTTAGTATAGTGGCGGCGACGTTGGGGGCGGCAGATTAGGGGTTAATAAGTGTAGGTAGGTGGCGGAGACATTGGGGGGCAGATTAGGGGTTAATAAATAGGTGTTGGGGATGTTGGGGGCAGCAGATTAGGGGTTCATAAGTATAATGTAGGTGGCGGCGGTATCCGGAGCGGAAGAATAGGGGTTAATAAGTATAATGTAGGTGGCGGCAGTGTCGGGGGCAGCAGATTAGGGGTTAATAAGTGTAAGATTAGGGGTGTTTAGACTCGGGGTTCATGTTAGGATATTATGTGTAGACATAAATTTTATTTTCCCATAGGAATTAATGGGGCTGCATTACTGAGTTATAGGCTGCTTTTTTGCAGGTGTTAGACTTTTTTTCAGGCGGCTCTCCCCGTTGATTCCTATGGGGAAATCGTACACGAGCACGTTACACCAACTCACCGCTGACTTAAGCAGAGCTGATATTGAAGTGAGATTTGGAGCAAAATGTTGCTCTACACTCACTTCTTGTCTTTTAACGCCGGGTTTCTGAAAACTTGTAATACCAGCGCTACATGTAAGTGAGCGGTGAGAAAAAAATCCTCGTTAGCACCGCACCCCTGTTACCGCAAAACTCGTAATCTAGGCATATGTTTTTTTCATGGGACTTTCATAGCGCAGACATTTCAAGTTTTGCGGTGTGGCTAAAAAGCTTGCATTACACCCTATAACGACAAGATCCATTTCGTAATCTGAGAGCAGTAGTTATGAGTTTTATGCAACAAAACTGTTACATAAAACTCATGACTAAAGTGTTACAAAGTGCACTAAACACCCATAAACTACCTATTAACCCCTAAACCGAGACCCTCCTGCACTATATTAAAGTTATTAACCCCTAATCTGCCACTCCCGACATCACTACCACTAGTACAACTTATTAACCCCTATTCCGCTGCTCCCCGACATCACCACCACTATAATAAATTTATTAACTCCTAAACCACTGCCCTCTCGCATCACACACACTATTTAAATATTATTAACCCCTTATCTGCCGTCCGCCCAAATCGCCCCCCTATACTAAAGTTATTAACCCCTAATTCCGCAGCCACTATAATAAAACTATTAACCCTTAAAACAAAAGTCCCCACAACAAAATATACTAAATAAACCTGATAGCCCCTAAACCGAAAGCCCCCACATCGCAATAACTTCCCCCTAACTTTACATTAAAATTACAATTTCCCTATATTAAATTAAATTAAAACTAACCTGTCAAATAAAATTAAACTAAGTTTAAACTAACAATTAAAATAATAGAACTATTAAACTAAAATTAAACTAACTATCTATTAAATAAACTATATTACACATTAAAAAAATCCTAACACTACTACAAACTATCTAATTACAAAAAAAGACTAAATTACAAAAAATAACAAACACTAAATTACGAAAACTAACAAACGAAATTAAACCGTAAAACTCACCACCGAACCAACCCCCTAAAATAAAAAAAAATAACTCTAAAAAAAATCTAAGCTATCCATTGCCCTAAAAAGGGCATTTGTATGGGTATTGCCCTTAAAAGGGCATTTAGCTCTTTTGCATTGCCTTAAAAAGGGCATTTAGCTCTTTTACGAAAAGCCCAAACCCTAAACTAAAAAAAGAACCCACCCAAAAACCTTTAAAAATCCTAACACTAACCCCCGAGATCCACTCACAGTTTCTGAAGTCCCGTTTGAAAGATCTTCATCTCGGCCGCTCCATCTTCATCCAGGCGGCTCCATTTTCATCCAGGCGGCAGGCGGCTCCATCTTCATACAGGCAGCATCTCCTATCTTCATCCAGGCAGCATCTTCTATCTTCATCCCGGTGGCATCTTCTATCTTTATCCCGGCGGCGCGGAGCGGGTCCATCCTGAAATCATCCGGCACGGAGCATCCTCTTCATATGGTCGACGCCCTATACTGAATCTTCAATGCAAGATACGCAATTCAAAATGACGTGCCTTGCATTCCTATTGACTGATTTGATTTTGGAAATTCAAATAAGCCAATAGGATGAGAGCTACTGATATCCTATTGGCTATTCAAATCAGCCAATATATAATTTCAGTAGCTCTCATCCTATTGGCTGATTTAAACAGCCAATAGGATTTCAGTAGCTCTCATCCTATTGGCTGATTTGAATTTCCAAAATCAAATCAGCCAATAGGAATGCAAGGGACGCCATTTTGAATCACGTACCTTGCATTGAAGATTCAGTATACAAAGATTCAGTGTATTTCACAAGTTTGTATTTATTTTAACTAGGTAGACTAGTTAGTAAATAGTTATTAACTATTTACTAACTACCTAGCTAAAATAAATACAATAAAACCTAACCTGCCGTACAGGAAAACCTACCATTAAAAAAGAAAAAAAAAATACCATTACAAAAAATAAAAAAACCTATAATTACAAAAAAAACAACTAAATTATTCAAAAAATTACGATTATTCCTATTCTAATACCCTTTCTAAAAAAAAAAAAAACACCCCAAAATAAAAAAGCCTAATCTAGAATAAACTACCAAGGGCCCTTAAAGGGGTCTTTTGGAGGGCCCTTAAAAAGGGCCTTTTGTAGGGCATTGCCCTGAGTTAAACAGCTCTTTTGCTCCAAAAAAAATACAAACACACCCCCCAAACTACCAATGGCCCCTTAAAAGGGCCTTTTTTGGGGCATTGCCCCAAAGATATCAGCTCTATTACCTGTAAAAAAACACAAAGACCCCCCCAACAGTAAAACACGCCACCCAACCAACCCCCCCAAATAACCTAAGCTAACTATTGCCAATTCCAATCAACCAATAGGATTGAGCTCCCATTCTATTAGCTGTTCCAATCAGCTTTGCCGGCTGGATGAAGATAGAAGAGGCCTCCTGGATGAAGACTTCTTGCCGCATGGATGATGACTTTGCCTGCTGGATGGATCCTTCAAGCGGGACTTCAACAACTGTAAGTGGATTGTCGGGGTTAGTGTTAGATTTTTTTAAGGCTTTTTTGGGTGTTTTTTTTTTAGATTAGGGTTTGGGCAATGTAAAAGAGCTAAATGCCCTTTTAAGGGTAATGCCATATAATTGTTTTTTCTTTCATGTAATTGGCAAGAGTCCATGAGCTAGTGACATATGGGATATACAATCCTACCAGGAGGGGCAAAGTTTCCCAAACCTCAAAATGCCTATAAATACACCCCTCACCACACCCACAATTCAGTTTTACAAACTTTGCCTCCTATGGAGGTGGTGAAGTAAGTTTGTGCTAAGATTTCTACGTTGATATGCGCTTCTCCGCATTGTTGAAGCCCGATTCCTCTCAGAGTACAGCGAATGTCAGAGGGACGTGAAGGGAGTATCGCTTATTGAATACGATGATTTCCCTAACGGGGGTCTATTTCATAGGATCTCTGTTATCGGTCGTAGAGATTCATCTCCTACCTCCCTTTTCAGATCGACGATATACTCTCAATTTACCATTACCTCTACTAATAACTGTTTTAGTACTGGTTTGGCTATCTGCTATATGTGGATGGGTGTCTTTTGGTAAGTATGTTTTCATTACTTAAGACACTCTCAGCTATGGTTTGGCACTTTATGAATTTATATAAAGTTCTAAATATATGTATTGTACTTATATTTGCCATGAGTCAGGTTCATGTATTTCCTTCTGCAGACTGTCAGTTTCATATTTGGGGAATGTAAACATTTTAAGAAATTTATTTCTTACCTGGGGTTTAGTCTTTTTTTCAATTGACTACTTCTTGCAATTGCGGGTATTAGGCCCGCGGGTGCGTCAAATGCTAAACTTTATTGTGTCATTCTTATCGAGAAAAATGTTTTGCCGCGAAAGTATACGTTTATGACGCAACTTCGTCATTTCCAGCATCATTCGTGACGCTGAGACCTTTCACACGGCGGCATCATTAGAGAAGCAAGTGTGTCATTTCCGGTTATTTTTGGTGCCAAAAAAGAGTTTACGTTACGTTGTGCGTCATACTTGGCGCCAAACTTTTTTCATTATTTCAATACCCCTGTTTGTTTGCCTCTTGCTTTTTGCTTTCAGAGGCCTATGCTATTGCATTTTTCCCCATTCCTGAAACTGTCATATAAGGAAATAGATAATTTTGCTTTATATGTTGTTTTTTCTCTTACATTGTGCAAGATGTCCCAATCTGATCCTGTCTCAGAAGTTTCTGCTGGAACATTGCTGTCTGACATCGGTTCTACCAAAGCTAAGTGCATTTGTTGTAAATTGTAGAAATTATTTCACTGAATGTCATTTGTAATAGTTGTCATGATAAACTTTTACATGCAGATAGTGTTTCCATCAGTAATAGTACATTGCCAGTTGCAGTTCCTTCAACTTCTAATGTGCATGATATACCTGTAAATTTTAAAGAATTTGTTTCTGATTCTATTATTAAGGCTTTGTCTGCATTCCCACCTTCTAATAAACGTAAAGGTCTTTTAAAACTTCTCATTTAGCTGATGAAATTTCAAATGACTAACAACATAATAATTCATCCTCTTCTGATGAGGATCTATCTGAAACTGAAGATCCTTCCGCAGACATTGACACTGACAAATCTACTTATTTATTTAAAATAGAGTATATGCGTTCTTTATTAAAAGAAGTGTTAATTACTTTGGATATTGAGGTAACCAGTCCTATTGACCTAGTAAACGTTTATATGCTGTTTTTAAACCTCCTGTGGTTTCTCCAGGGGTTTTTCCCATTCCTGAGGCTATTTCTGATATGATTTCTAGGGAATGGAATAAGCCAGGTACTTCTTTTATTCCTTCTTCAAGGTTTAAAAAATTGTATCCTTTACCAGCAAAATCTATAGAGTTTTGGGAAAAAATCCCCAAAGTTGATGGGGCTATTTCTACTCTTGCTAAACGTACCACTATTTCTATGGAAGATAGCTTCCTTTTAAGGATCCTTTAGATAGGAAGCTTGAATCTTATCTAAGGAAGGCCTATTTATATTCAGGTCATCTTCTCAGACCTGCTATTTCTTTGGCTGATGTTGCGGCTGCATCAACTTTCTGGTTGGAAAATTTAGGGCAACATGAATTGGATTCTGACATATCTAACGTTGTTCGCTTACTGCAACATGCTAATCATTTTATTTGTGATGCCATTTTTGATAGTATCAAAATTGATGTTAGATCCATGTCTTTAGCTGTTTTAGCTAGAAGAGCTTTGTGGCTTAAATCTTGGAATGCTGATATGACATCTAAATCTAGATTACTATCTCTTTCTTTCCAAGGTAATAATTTATTTGGTTCTCAGTTGGATTCTATTATTTCAACTATCACTGGGGGAAAAGGAGTTTTTTTGCCTCAGGATAAAAAACCTAAGGGTAAATCTAAGGCTTCTAACCATTTTCGTTCCTTTCGTCAGAATAAGGAACAAAAACTCAATCCTCCCCCCAAGGAATCTGCTTCCAATTGGAAGCCTTCCTCAAATTGGAATAAATCCAAGCCATTTAGGAAACCAAAGCCATTTAGGAAACCAAAGTCAGCCCCTAAGTCCGCATGAAGGTGCGGCCCTCATACCAGCTCAGCTGGTAGGAGGCAGATTAAGGTTTTTCAAGGATTTTTGGATAAAATCTGTCCAAAATCATTCAGAGCATTTTTTCTCAAGGGTATCGAATAGGATTCAGAGTAAGACCTCCTGTGAGAAGATTTTTTCTCTCACGCATCCCTGTAAATCCAGTAAAAGCTCAGGCTTTTCTGAAGTGTGTTTCAGACCTGGAGTCTTCAGTGGTAATCATGCCAGTTCCTCCTCAGGAACAAGGTTTGGGGTTTTATTCAAACATATTCATTGTACCAAAGAAAGAAAATGTATTCTGCCTTTTGTTTAGCAAGGACATTATATGTCCACAATAGACTTGCAGGATGCATACCTTCATATTCCGATTCATCCAGAACACTTTCAGTTTCTGAGATTCTCTTTTCTAGACAAGCATTACCAATTTGTTGCTCTTCCATTTGGCCTAGCAACAGCTCCAGGAATCTTTTCAAAGGTTCTGAGTGCCCTACTATCTGTAATCAGAGAACAGGGTATTGCGGTGTTTCCTTATTTGGACGATATCTTGGTACTAGCTCAGTCTTTACGTACTGCAGAATCTCACACAAATCAACTAGTAGTTGGAGGATCAATTTACCAAAAAGTTTCTTGATTCCTCAGACAAGGGTCACCTTTTTAGGCTTCCAGATAGATTCAGTGTCCATGACTCTGTCACTAACAGACAAGAGACGTTTAAAATTGGTCGCAGCATGCCTGCTCCTTCAGTCTCAGTCATTCCCTTCAGTGGCTATGTGCATGGAAGTTTTAGGTCTGCAGCATCGGACGCAATCCCCTTTGCTCGTTTTCACATGAGACCTCTACAGCTTTGTATGCTGAATCAATGGTGCAGGGATTATACAAAGATATCACAATTAATATCCTTGAATCCCAATGTACGACACTCTCTGACATGGTGGATAGATCACCATTGTTTGGTTCAAGGAGTTTCTTTTGTTCGCCCAACCTGGACTGTGATCTCAACAGATGTGAATCTTTCAGGTTGGGGAGCTGTTTGGGGATCTCTGACAGCACAAGGGGTTTGGAAATCTCAAGAGGCGAAATTACCAATAAATATTTTAGAACTCTGTGCAATTCTCAGGGCTCTTCAGTTCTGGCCTCTACTAAAGAGAGAACCGTTCATTTGTTTTCAGACAGACAATATCACAACTATGGCTTATGTCAATCATCAGGGTGGGACTCACAGTCCCCAAGCTATGAAAGAAGTATCTTGGATATTTGCTTGGGCGGAATCCAGCTCCTGCCTAATCTCTGCAGTGCATATCCGAGGTGTAGACAATTGAGAGGCAGATTATCTCAGCCACCAGATTTTACATCCAGGGGAGTGGTCTCTCCATCCAGATGTGTTTTCTCAGATTGTTCAGATGTGGGGTCTTCCACAGATAGATCTCATGGCCTCTCATCTAAACAAGAAACTTCCCAGATATCTATCCAGATCCAGGGATGTTCAGGTGGAAGCAGTGGATGCGTTGACACTTCCTTGGTGTTATCATCCTGCTTACATCTTCCCGCCTCTAGTTCTCCTTCCAAGAGTGATCTCCAAAATCATCATAGAACAGTCTTTTGTGTTGCTGGTGGCTCCAGCATGGCCACACAGGTTTTGGTATGCGGATCTGGTTTGGATGTCCAGTTGCCCACCTTGGCCACTTCCGTTACAGCCGAGCCTACTATCTCAAGGTCCGTTTTTCCATCAGGATCTCAAATCATTAAATTTGAAGGTATGGAAATTGAATGCTTAGTTCTAAGTCATAGAGGTTTCTCTGACTCAGTGATTAATACTATGTTACAAACTTGTAAATCTGTTTCTAGAAAGATTTATTATAGAGTTTGGAAGACTTACATTTCATGGTATTCTTCTCAAAAATTCTCCTGGCATTCTTTTAGAATTCCTAGAATTTTACAGTTTCTTCAGGATGGTTTGGATAAGGGTTTGTCTGCAAGTTCCTTGAAAGGACAAATCTCCGCTCTTTCTGTTTTATTTCACAGAAAGATTGCTATACTTCCTGATATACACTGTTTTGTACAGGCTTTAGTTCGTATTAAGCCTGTCATTAAGTCAATTTCTCCTCCTTGGAGTCTTAATTTGGTTCTGAAGGCTTTACAGGCTCCTCCATTTGAACCTATGCATTCTTTGGACATTAAACAACTTTCTTGGAAAGTGTTGTTTCTTTTGGCCATCTCTTCTGCTAGAAGAGTTTCTGAGTTATCTGTTCTTTCTTGTGAGTCTCCTTTTCTGATTTTTCATCAGGATAAGGCAGTTTTGCGGACTTCTTTTCCATTTTTACCTAAGGTTGTGAATTCTAACAACATTAGTAGAGAAATTGTTGTCCCTTCCTTATGTCCTAATCCTAAGAATTCTTTGGAAAGATCCTTACATTCTTTGGATGTGGTAAGAGCTTTGAAATATTATGTGGAAGCTACTAAAGATTTCCGGAAGAGTTCCAGTCTATTTGTTTTATTTTTTGGTCCTAGGAAAGGTCAGAAGGCTTCTGCTATTTCCTTGGCTTCTTGGTTGAAACTTTTGATTCATCAAGCTTATTTGGAGTTGGGTCAGGCCCCGCCTCAGAGAATTACAGCTCATTCTACTAGATCAGTCTCCACTTCGTGGGCTTTTAAGAATGAAGATTCAGTTGATCAGATTTGCAAAGCGGCAACTTGGTCCTCTTTGCATACATTTACTAAATTCTACCGTTTTGATGTATTTGCTTCTTCAGAAGCAGTTTTTGGTAGAAAAGTTCTTCAGGCAGCTGTTTCAGTTTGATTCTTCTGCTTTTGATTTAAGTTTTTTTCTTTCAAAAATGAAAATAAACTTATTTTTTAGGTTGTGGATTAATTTTTCAGCGGAATATGGCTGTTTTTATTTTATTCCCTCCCTCTCTAGTGACTCTTGAGTGGAAGATCCACATCTTGGGTATTGATATCCCATATGTCACTAGCTCACGGACTCTTGCCAATTACATGAAAGAAAACATAATTTATGTAAGAATTTACCTGATAAATTAATTTCTTTCATATTGGCAAGAGTCCATGAGGCCCACCCTTTTTATGGTGGTTATGATTTTTTGTATAAAGCACAATTATTTCCAAATTTCCTTTCTTGATGCTTTCTACTCCTTTCTTTATCACCCCACTGCTTGGCTATTCGTTAAACTGAATTGTGGGTGTGGTGAGGGGTGTATTTATAGGCATTTTGAGGTTTGGGAAACTTTGCCCCTCCTGGTAGGATTGTATATCCCATATGTCACTAGCTCATGGACTCTTGCCAATATGAAAGAAATGAATTTATCAGGTAAATTCTTACATAAATTATTTTTTTCAGGGCAATGGTTAGCTTAGTTTATTTTATTTTGGGGGGGGGGTTGGGTGGTGGGTATTACTGTTGGGAGGGTTGTATTTTTTTTACAGGCAAAAGAGCTGATATCTTTGGGGCAATGCCACAAAAAAGGCCCTTTTAAGGGCCATTGGTAGTTTATTATAGGCTAGTTTTTTTTGATAATTATTTTTTGATGATTTGTTTGTTATTTTCCGTAATTTAGTATTGTTTTTTTATTTTATTTTTTGTAATTAGATACTTTTTTAGGATTTTTTAATGTGTAGTTTAGTTTTATTTAATTGGTAGTTAGTTTAATTTTAGTTTAATAATTATAATAGTTTAATTGTTAGTTTAAAATACATTTTTTAAATTTGACAGGAAAGTTTTAATTTAATTTAAGATTGTAATTTTAATATAAAGTTAGGGGGTTGTTAGGTTTAGGTGTTAATAATTTATATTAATATATTCAGTTGTGGGGTGCTTTCGGTTTAGGGGTTAATAGTTTATTTTAGTTTATTTCATTGTGGGGGGCTTTCAGTTTAGGGGTTAACAGGTTTATTATAGCGGCAGTGTGGGCGAACGGCAGATTAGGGGTTAATAAATTATATTTAAATAGTGTTTGCGATGCTGGAGGGCAGCGGTTTAGGGGTTATAATGTTTATTATAGTGGCGACGATGTTGGGGAGTGGCGGAATAGGGGTTAATACAATTTATTAGTGACGGCGATGTCGGGAGCGGCAGATTAGGGGTTTATGAGTGTTTGCAATTAGTGATGTCACAAACTGTTCGCTGGAGAACAGTTCCCGGCGATCTTAGCTTGTTCGCGTTCTCCGCTGCGTGCGAACATATGCGATGTTTGATCCGCCCCCTATTCGTCATCATTGAGGAAACTTTGACCCTGTAGCTCACAGTCTGCAGACACATTTGAGCCAATTAGCAGCAGACACTCCCTCCCAGCTCCTGGGCAACAGCCATTTTAGATTTATTACGATCCTGCATTCTTAGTGAGAGGAAATAGATAGCTAGGCTAGTGTATTAAGTGTCCAGTACAGTCCTGAAGGACTCATCTAATCTCTGCTGTAAGGACAGCACCCCAAAAAGCCCTTTTTAGGGCTAGAACCTCAGCCAAAAAGCCCTTTTTAGGGCTAGAACTTCAGTCTTTTTTTTTTTCTTTTTGCCTGCCTGTCAGCCTGTGTGCGAGGCTCACGGCATATACTGTGATTAATTCCTCTGTGCCACCACTGATATCTGGTTAACATTAGTGTAAATTAAAAAAACAAAAACTTTTACATCATTTTGCTAGTGTAATCTAATTTCATTTTCCATCAGGCCTGTGTGTCAGGCCCACATCATATACTGTGATTAATAGCTCTGTTTTCCGCCACTTATATCTGGTGTAACATTAGTGTAAATTAAAAATAAAAAAAACTTTTACATCAGTCTGCTATTGTTATTTAATTTTAGTTGCCAGGCCAGCGTGCCACTAGTGCCAGCCTGTGTAAGGGCCTAAGGGAACATTAGTGTAAATTTAAAAAAAAAACAACTTTTATATCAGTCTGCTATTGTTATTTAATTTTAGTTGCCAGGCCAGCGTGGCACTAGTGCCAGCCTGTGTAAGGGCCTAAGGGAACATTAGTGTAAATTTAAAAAAAAAAACCTTTTGCATCAGTCTGCTATTGTTATTTAATTTTAGTTGCCAGGCCAGCGTGCCACTAGTGCCAGCCTGTGTAAGGGCCTTAGGGAACATTAGTGTAAATTAAAAAAAAAAAAAAACTTTTACATCAGTCTGCTATTGTTATTTAATTTTAGTTGCCAGGCCAGCGTGGCACTAGTGCCAGCCTGTGTAAGGGCCTAAGGGAACATTAGTGTAAATTTAAAAAAAAACAACCTTTTACGTCAGTCTGCTATTGTTATGTAATTGTAGTTGCCAGGCCAGCGTGCCACTAGTGCCAGCCTGTGTAAGGGCCTAAGGGAACATTAGTGTAAATTTTAAAAAAAAACCTTTTACATCAGTCTGCTATTGTTATTTAATTTTAGTTGCCAGGCCAGCGTGCCACTAGTGCCAGCCTGTGTAAGGGCCTAAGGGAACATTAGTGTAAATTTAAAAAAAAAAAACTTTTACATCAGTCTTCTATTGTTATTTAATTTTAGTTGCCAGGCCAGCGTGGCACTAGTGCCAGTCTGTGTAAGGGCCTAAGGGAACATTAGTGTAAATTTAAAAAAAAAAAAACCTTTTACATCAGTCTGCTATTGTTATTTAATTTTAGTTGCCAGGCCAGCGTGCCACTAGTGCCAGCCTGTGTAAGGTCCTAAGGGTACATTAGTGTAAATTTAAAAAAAAAAACTTTTACATCAGTCTGCTATTGTTATTTAATTTTAGTTGCCAGGTCAGCGTGCCACTAGTGCCAGCCTGTGTAAGGGCCTAAGGGAACATTAGTGTAAATTTAAAAAAAATGTTTTACATCAGTCTGCTATTGTTATTTAATTTTAGTTGCCAGGCCAGCATGCCACTAGTGCCAGCCTGTGTAAGGGCCTAAGGGAACATTAGTGTAATTTTTTTTAAAAAAAACTTTTACATCATTTTGCTAGTGTAATCTAATTTCAATTTCCATCAGGCCTGTGTGTCAGACTCACAGCATATACTGTGCCTAATTGCTCTGTTTTCCACCACTTATATCTTGTATAACATTAGTGTAAATTTTTTTAAAAAAAAACTTTTACATCAGTCTGCTATTGTTATTTAATTTTAGTTGCCAGGCCAGCGTGCCACTAGTGCCAGCCTGTGTGTCAGGCTCCCAGCATATACTGTGCCTACTTCCATCCTCAGTGCCACCACTCCTATGAGGTGTAACATTAGTGTATCTTTTTTAAAAAAAACTTTTACATCAGTCTGCTGGTGTTATTTAATTGCAGTTGCCTGTCTGACAGCGAGTGTGCCAGGCCCACTTTCCAACTAGTGCCACAAATCATATTTGTTATAACAGTAGTGTAAATATTTTAAATAAAAACTTTTTTGACTGTGAAACATCAGTCAGCTAGTGCAATCTAATTGCAGTTGCCTGCCTGCCAGCGTGTTTGCCAGGCCCACTTGCCAACTAGTGCCACCACTCATATTTGTTATAACAGTCGTGTAAATATTTAATAAAAAAACTTTTTTGACTTTGAAACATCAGTCTGCTAGTGTAATCTAATTGAAGTTGCCTGCCTGCCAGCGTGTGTGCCAGGCCCACTTGCCAACTAGTGCCACCCATCAGATTTGTTGTAACAGTAGTGTAAATATTTAAAATAAAAAATGTTTGGACTGTGAAACATCATTCTGCTATTGTAATCTTATTGCATTTACCTGCCTGCCAACGTGTGTGCCAGACCCACTTGCCAAGTTAGTGGCACCACTCATATTTGTTGTAACAGCAGTTTAAATATTTAGAAAAAATAAACATTTTTGACTGTGAAACATCAGTCTGCTTTTTTGTGTCAGGCTCACAGCGTATACAGTGCCCACTTGCCCAGTGCCACCATTCATATCTTGTTTAATAGTAGTGTAAGTGTACATTTAAAAAAACAAAAAACTTTTTGGATTGTGAAACATCAGTCTGCTTTTTTGTGTCCGGCTCACAGTGTATACTGTGCCCACTTGCCCAGTGCCACCACTTATATCTTGTTTAATATTAGTGTAAGTGTACATTTACAAAAAAAAACTTTTTGGATTGTGAAACATCAGTCTGCTTTTTTGTTCCAGGTTTACAGCATATACTGTGCCCACTTGCCCAGTGCCACCACTCATATTTTGTTTAATAGTAGTGTAAGTGTACATTTTAAAAAAAAATGACAGGCAGAGGCAGGCCACCCCGCAGGTGCCGTCGTGGTCATGGTGCTGTGATTCCCTTAGACCCTACAACTTTGCACAGTGTTCAGAGGCCACGTGCCATGAACGCGAAAAGTTCTGAGGAGAACCTAGTTCAATGGCTAACACAGGACACCCAATCTTCTACAGCTTCCGCTTCTAACCTTGACGCACCATCCACCTCCAGCTTAGCTGTGGGCACCTCTCAAGTGACCAATGCCACTTGCCCGCCTGCCGCCACCACCAACACTAGCACCACAGCCGCTTCACTTGATCTGTCAGAGGAGTTATTGACACATCAGTTGGAAGAAATGAGTGATGCACAACCATCATTGATAGAGGATGTAGATAACAGTGATATGTCTCAGTCAGGCAGCATTACAGACATGGACATACGGTGTGATGATGATGGTGATGTTGTACCCACTGCTGCTTCCTTTGTTGATTTGTCAGATACAAGTGAAGCGGTTGATGATGATGATGCGTCCGTGGATGTCACGTGGGTGCCCGCTAGAAGAGAAGAAGAAGAGGGGGAAGTTCAGATAGGGAGACAGAGAGAAGGAGGAGGAGATGAGTTGGAAGCAGGGGAAGGTCATCGCAAGGAGCTAGTGGCACAGTCAGACAGCATGCATCGGCACCCGGGGTCAGCCAGACAGCACGCCAATCAACGCATGCTGTTGCCACCACCAGAATGCCGTCATCGCAGAGCTCCGCAGTGTGGCATTTTTTTTGTGTGTCTGCCTCTGACAACAGTGATGCCATTTGCAACCTGTGCCAAAAGAAACTGAGTCGTGGGAAGTCCAACACCCACCTAGGTACAACTGCTTTGCGAAGGCACATGGTCTCACATCACAAACGCCGATGGGATGAACACATGAGTAGAAGCAGCACACAAACTCAAAGCCGCCATCCTCCTCCTGGTCCAGCATCTTCAGCCACGTCAACCACTACTGCCCTCCTTGCCCCCTCTCAACCATCCGCCACTCAGTCTCTCTTACGTAGCAGTTCCTTGTCATCTGCCCACAGTCAGGTGTCTGTCAAGGACATGTTTGAGTGTAAGAAGCCAATTTCCCAAAGTCACCCCCTTGCCCGGCATCTGACAGCTGGCTTGTCTGAACTCTCATACAAGCTGGTGGAGTCTGAGGCGTTCATAAAATTTGTATCTATTGGGACATCGCAGTGGAAGGTACCCGGACGAAATTTCTTTTCACAAAAGGCAATCCCCAACCTGTACTCGATTGTGCGAAAGGAAGTAATGGCATGTCTAGCACACAGCGTTGGGGCAAGGGTCCATCTGACCACTGATAGCTGGTCTGCAAAGCATGGTCAGGGCAGGTATATCACCTACATTGCGCATTGGGTAAACCTGCTGATGGCTGACAAGCATGGAATGCGTGGCTCTGCAGAGGAGTTGGTGACACCGCCACGACTTGCAGGCAGGCCTGCTGCTACCTCCTCTACTCCTCCTACTCCATCCTCTTCCATAACCTCTTCCTCAGCTGAGTCCTCTTCTGCTGCTGCGTCTTGCTCCACATCAACGGCACCCCCCCTCAGCTCCCCAGGTACTATTCAACATCCCGGATACGGCAGTGTCACGCCGTCTTGGGGTTGATGTGCCTGAAAGCCGAGAGTCACACCGCACCAGCACTCCTGTCCGCCCTGAACGCACAGGTGGATCAGTGGCTGAATCCGCACCAGCTGGAGATTGGCAAGGTTGTTTCTGACAATGGAAGTAATTTGGTGGTGGCATGGAAATTGGGCAAGTTGACACATGTGCCGTGCATGGCACATGTGTGTAATCTGATTGTACAACACTTTGTGCATAAGTACCCAGGCTTACAGGACGTCCTGAAGCAGGCCAGGAAGTTGTGTGGCCATTTCAGGTGTTCCTACACGGCCATGGCGCACTTGTCCGATATCCAGTGGTGAAACAACCTGCCAGTGAGGCGCTTGATTTGCAACAGCCCGACACAGTGGAATTCAACACTCATAATGTTCGACCGCCTGCTACAACAAGAAAAAGCTGTTAACGAGTATTTGTATGACCGGGGTGCTAGGACAGCCTCTGGGGAGCTGGGGATTTTTTTGCCACGTTACTGGACGCTCATGCGCAATGCCTGTAGGCTTATGCATCCTTTTGAGGAGTGAGGAGGTGCCAAACCTAGTGAGTCGCACCAAAGGCACCATCAGCGACATCATACCATTTGTTTTCTTTCTGGAGCATGCCCTGTGAAGAGTGCTGGATCAGGCCATAGATGAGAATGAAGAGGAAGAGTTGTGGTCTCCATCACCACCAGAAACAGCCTTATCAGCATCGCTTGCTGGACCAGCGGCAACGCAGGGAGAGGATTGTGAGGAAGAGGAGTCAGAGGAGGAATGTGGCTTTCAGGAGGAGGAAGACCAACCACAACACGCATCAAAGGGTGCTCGTTGTTGTCAACTATCTGGTACCCGTGGTGTTGTACGTGGCTGGGGGGAAGAAGATACCTTCAGTGAGATCAGTGAGGACGAGGAAATGGACATGATTAGCTCGGCATCCAACCTTGTGCAAATGGGGTCTTTCATGCTGTTGTGCCTGTTGAGGGACCCTCGTATAAAAAAGCTGAAGGAGAACGACCTGTACTGGGTGTCCACGCTACTAGGTATAAGCATAAAGTTACTGAAATGTTACTGAATTCACGCAAGTCAGAAAGGATGGAGCAGTTCCAAAATAAATTAAAAAGTATGCTTTACACAGCGTATAAGGGTGATGTCACAGCACAACGGGAATCTAACAGGGGAAGAGATGAAAGAAATCCTCCTCCTCCCACGACCGCGCTGGCAAGGACAGGACGCTTTCCAGACGTATTGTTGATGGAGGACATGCGGACCTTTTTAACTCCTATGCATCTTCACAGCCCTTCGGGATCCAGCCTCAGAGAAAGACTCAACCGACAGGTAGCAGACTACCTAGCATTAACTGCGGATCTCGACACTCTGAGGAGCGATGGAACCCTTGACTACTGGGTGTGCAGGCTTGACCTGTGGCCTGAGCTATCCCAATTTGCAATTGAACTTCTGGCCTGCCCCGCTTCAAGTGTCCTGTCAGAAAGGACCTTCAGTGCAGCTGGAGGTATTGTCACTGAGAAGAGAAGTCGCCTAGGTCAAAAAAGTCTTGATTATCTCACCTTTATTAAAAGGAATGAGGGATGGATCCCGAAGGGACTGACATTGGGCGATACATTAGAGTAAAAAAGGCCTGATGAGATGAGCTGCCTTGGGCTACAAATGGTACACACGCTGCTGTATTTAACTTTGAATGGTGGATGACTTGCGTGACTTACCCACCAACAACTAGGATTCAAGCCGCAATGTTTTAGGGCACTTTCTAACTGTCAAACAAACATCAATTTTTCTGGCAGCTGCTACAGCAGCAGCTGCAACAATACCTAATTTTTCAGGCAGTTTTACATGCCTAATTTTTCTGGCCTCTGGTGCTGCACTGTGGCTACAAAACCCAAACCAAAAAAAAAGGCACATAACAGTGATTAAACTCTTAAGAATAGTAATACTTAACACACCACTCATATCTGGTGGCACAGTACATTGCACGCTCAGTGCCCCAAATTTGAAGTAGGAGGACCAACCAAGCATCTTTTTCCATCTCCCGGTTCCTAAAAGTTATCTCCGGGTTCCTAAAATCGATGCCATACCTGTACTGGATTGTTCAAAAGGATGGCATATGTGGTGTTTCATGCTGTTGTTTCTGTTGAGGGTCGGGGACTCTTGTATAAAAAGGCTGAAGGAGAACGAGCTGTACTGGGTGTCCAAGCATCTTTTTCCATCTCCCGGTTCCTAAAAATTATCTCTGGGTTCCTAAAATCAATGCCATACCTGCACTCTGTTGTGCAAAAGGATGGCATATGTGGTGTTTCATGCTGTTGTGCCTGTTGTCGAGGGTCGGGGACCCAAGCATAAAAAGGCTGAAGGAGAACGACCTGTACTGAGTGTCCAAGCATCTTTTTCCATCTCCCGGTTCCTAAAAATTATCTCCGGGTTCCTAAAATCGATGCCATACCTGTACTGGATTGTTCAAAAGGATGGCATATGTGGTGTTTCATGCTGTTGTTTCTGTTGAGGGTCGGGGACTCTCGTATAAAAAGGCTGAAGGAGAACGACCTGTACTGGCTGTCCAAGCATCTTTTTCCATCTCCCGGTTCCTAAAAATTATCTCCGGGTTCCTAAAATCTATGCCATACCTGTACTCTATTGTGCAAAAGGATGGCATATGTGGTATTTAATGCTGTTGTGCCTGTTGAGGGTCGGGGACCCAAGTATAAAAAGGCTGAAGGAGAACGACCTGTACTGGGTGTCCAAGCATCTTTTTCCATCTCCCGGTTCCTAAAAATGATCTCCGGGTTCCTAAAATCGATGCCATACCTGCACTCTATTGTGCAAAAGGCTGGCATATGTGGTATTTCATGCTGTTGTGCCTGTTGAGGGTCGGGGACCCAAGTATAAAAAGGCTGAAGGAGAACAACCTGTACTGGGTGTCCAAGCATCTTTTTCCATCTCCCGGTTCCTAAAAATGATCTCCAGGTTCCTAAAATCAATGCCATACCTGTACTCTATTGTGCAAAAGGATGGCATATGTGGTATTTCATGCTGTTGTGCCTGTTGAGGGTCGGGGACCCTCGTATAAAAAGGCTGAAGGAGAACGACCTGTACTGGGTGTCCAAGCATCTTTTTCTATCTCCCGGTTCCTAAAAGTTATCTCCGGGTTCCTAAAATCGATGCCATACCGGTACTCTATTGTGCAAAAGGATGGCATATGTGGTGTTTCATGCTGTTGTGCCTGTTGAGAGTCGGGGACCCAAGTATAAAAAGGCTGAAGGAGAACGACCTGTACTGGGTGTCGAGGCATCTTTTTCCATCTCCCGGTTCCTAAAAATTATCTCCGGGTTCCTAAAATCAATGCCATACCTGTACTCGATTGTGCAAAAGGATGGCATATGTGGTGTTTCATGCTGTTGTACCTGTTGAGGGTCGGGGACCCAAGTATAAAAAGGCTGAAGGAGAACGACCTGTACTGGGTGTCCAAACATCTTTTTCCATCTCCCGGATGTAGCAGTACTCCACTAGGGGGTCTCCCTTACTCTGTCCAAACCCAAGGGTGTCCACCGGATAATGGGACCAGAGATATAGTTGCTAAGATCGGGGTCAAGCCAGCGGGTGTATCTCCCCCAACTGGGCTTGTCTCAGTGGACACCCAGTCAGGTAGCGTCCTCTCTGCCCTGCAGCTCTTTATTGGCAGGTATCGTCCCCTATGCCTGTCTGCTTCTAGGCAGGAATAAATCCCCCTGCCAGGCTGCTTCTTGGCAGGAATAGCTCCCTATGCCTCCAAATAGTGGGACCAGGGCTATCTTGGCTGAGACCAGGGTCAAGCCAGCGGCTGTATCTCCACCAGCTGGGCTGGTCTCAGTGGGCTCCCAGGCAGATAGCGTCCGCCCTGCCTGCAGGAATAGATCACTCTGCCTCACTGCACACTTCCAGCAGGTAGCGTGCCCTCTGGTTTCTTATAGGCAGGAATCGATCCCTCTGCCTTGCTGCTCCTTTCAGGCAGGCCAGCTCTTTGCATACAGGCCCACAGACTCTGTAACAGAATGCAGGGTCAGAACCTCAAAACTGGTATACCTGAAAGAATCAGACAGCACAAAAAGGCAATCCTGGACCCCAACCTGTACTCGATTGTGCAAAAGGAAGTAACCTTACCATGGGTCTCAGACGCATGTTTTATTGTTATACTCTGTCAGGGAAATTATGTAACTATCAATCGTATCAATCAAATATATATTGCATCTATTGATCTCTGTAATTCATATCTATCAAATGTATATTGCATCTTTAGATCTATGCAATTTGTATCTATCAAATGTATATTGCATCTATTGATGTAATTTGTACCTATCAAATGTATATTGCATCTTTTGATCCATGTAATTCGTATCTATCAAATGTATATTGCATCTTTTGATCTCTGTAATTCATATTGATCAAATGTATATTGCATCTTTTGATCTATGTAATTCGTACCTATCAAATGTATATTGCATCTTTTGATCCATGTAATTCGTATCTATCAAATATATAGTGCATCTTTTGATCTCTGTCATTCGTATCGATCAAATGTATATTGCATCTTTTGATCTATGTTATTTGTACCTATCAAATGTATATTGCATCTATTGATCTATGTAATCTATGGATCTATCTATCAAATCTATCAATCTCGTGGCCGGACTGTTTTGTTACAGCAACTTGTGTTTCGGCCAAATTTGAAGTAGGAGGACAGACAAAGCATCTTCTTCCATCTCCCTGTTCCGAAAATCAAGGCCATATAGACCTCCCCCGATAGGGGGAGTAACAGGTATTAAACTGCTAAGAATAGTACTACTTAGTGCTTATCACACCACGGGTCCCAGACCACATTTTTATACTCTGTCAGGGAAATTATATAACTATCAATCGTATCAATCAAATATATATTGCATCTATTGATCTCTGTAATTCGTATCGATCAAATGTATATTGCATCTTTTGATCTCTGTAATTCGTATCGATCAAATGAATATTGCATCTATTGATCTATGTTATTCGTATGTATCAGATGTATATTGCATCTTTTGATCTGCCTTGCTGCTCCTTTCAGACAGGCCAGCTCTTTGCATAGAGGCCCACAGACTCTGTAACAGATCTCTCTTGCAGAGGGAGGTGCAGCCAGAATGCAGGGTCAGAACCTCTGCAACTGGTATACTCGAATGTGCAAAAGGAAGTAACCTTACCATGGGCCACAGACCGCACGTCTTTGTAATTCTCTGGGAAATTATATATCTTTCAAATTAGCTATTTATCTATCAAATCTATCTAACTATCAATTGTATCTATCAAATGTTTATTGCATCTATTGATCTAAGCAATTCGTATCTATCAAATGTATATTGCATCTATTGATCTATGCAATTTGTATTTATCAAATGTATATTGCATCTATTGATCTATGGAATTCGTATCTATCAAATGTATATTGCATCTATTAATCTATGCAATTCTTATCTATCAAATGTATATTGCATCTATTGATCTCTGTAATTCGTATCGATCAAATGTATATTGCATCTATTGATCTATGTAATTCGTATCTATCAAATGTATATTGCATCTATTGATCTATGGAATTCGTATCTATCAAATGTATATTGCATCTATTGATCTATGTAATTCATATCTATCAAATGTATATTGCATCTTTTGATCTATGTAATTCGTATCTATCAAATGTATATTGCATCTATTGATGTAATTTGTATCTATCAAATGTATATTGCATCTTTTGATGTAATTCGTATCTATCAAATGTAAATTGCATCTTTTGATCTATGTAATTTGTATCTATCAAATGTATATTTTATCTTTTGATCTATGTAATTGGTATCTATCAAATGTATATTGCATCTATTGATCTATGTAATCTATGTATCTATCTATCTATCTATCTATCTATCTATCATCTATCTATCTATCTATCTATCTATCTATCTATCAAATCTATCGATCTTGTGGTTGTGCAAATGGACTGTTTGCGGTTGTTTGCGGTGCGTTAAATGGGGAGTTTGGTCTGTCACTGTGAAGCGGGAGTAACCCTTACACTACCTGATCGATACAACATCATACCTGATGTTTTAAAGCACGTTATTCCAAACAATTTAGGAATGTTAGGTGATTTATGCCCTTTATGGCTTAAAACCAGACTCTGCATCAACTGTGTAATTTTCCATGGGAGTTTTGCCATGGATCCCCCTCCGGCATGCCACAGTCCAGGTGTTAGTCCCCTTGAAACAACTTTTCCATCACTAATGCGGTCAGAAAGAGCCCCTGTGAGTTTTAAAATTCGCCTGTCCATTGAAGTCAATGGCGGTTTGCCCGGTTCGCAGGTACGCAAATTTTAGGTTCGTGACATCACTTTTTGCGATGCGGGAGGGCTTCGGTTTAGGGGTTAATAGGTAGTTTATGGTTGTTAGTGTACTTTTTAACACTTAAGTTATGAGTTTTATGCTACAGCTTTAAAGCGTAAAACTCATAACTGCTGACGATGGCGGTACGGATCTTGTTGTTATAGGCTGTAACGCTCACTTTTCAGCCTCACCACAAAACTCATAATACCAGCGCTATGGGAGTCCCATGAGAAAATGTCATTTTTACAAGTGCGGTACATGTCTTGTAATGGCTGCGGTGCTGTTTTAACACTGAAAATGCCATATTTTCAGCGTTACGAGCCACAATGCAAAACTCGTAATCTAGGTGTATAATAGGTATTATTTAGTTAAAATAATTGTAACTTTCATTTAGCTCTATTTTAATTATGTTAAAGTTAGGGGGTGTTAGTGTTAGGGTTATGTTAGGGTTAGGGTTACGGATAGGGTTAGATTTAGGGTTAGATTTAGGGGTTAATATAGTTTAATTTGTTGCGATGTGGGGGCTGGTGGTTTAGGGGTAAATAGGTTTATTTAGTGGTAGTAATGTGGGAGGCCAGAAATTTATTAGTTAAAACTATTTAGTGGCGGGGAGTGGCAGAATAGGGGTTAATAGATTTATTATAGTGTGGGCAATGTTGGGGTGCAGGGGAATAAGGGATAATAAATTTAGTATAGTGGCGGCGTTATTGGGAGCGGCAGATTAGGAGTTAATAGCTTTATTTAGGTGGCGCGATATCGGGGGCTGCAGATTAGGGGTTAATAACATTAAGTAGGTGCCGGCGATGTCGGAGGTGGCAGATTAGGGGTGTTTAGATATGGGGTTTATGTTAGGGTGTTAGGTTTAAATGTATCTTTTTTTTTTTCCCCATAGAAATCAATGGGGCTGACACCTTCTCCCCATTGATGTCTATGGGGAAAGCGTGCACGAGCACGTCAAAACAGAGCTTGTTTTGTTTGCGGTATGGAGCTCAACTCTACCATATTGCACGCACAAGCTGGCTGTTTCAAAACTTGTAATAGCTGCGCTATAGGGGGTTAAATAACGCAACTATTGTTGCGTTCGTTAAATTCCCTATAGCACGCATTACTTGTAATCTACCTGTAAGTTAATAAATGCAACCTGTTGGTCTTCCTCCATCTCTGTAGTCTTGTCCATTATTTGAGGGAGAATAATGGGGGGGAGTAATAAAGTTATTGAGTTTTGTGTTTGAGTTATTTCACTGGTATCCAGTCCTTATGCTTTAAGTCTAACAACATTTTCTCATAAGCACATATATTTATATTTTGTAGATGTGTGATTATTTCAATGTTTCATTTAATGTAGAACTATCATTTGAATTTAAATTACAAGAGCACAACTGGTAGCAATTTTTTATTCCTTCTGAGAGAGTAACATTTTTCATGCCATGTGTCAGCTCTTTTACTAGTGTTGAACCAGTTAGTTTTTCCATGGCAACAGTCCTGGCTGTTCCCCATAAAAAGGACATCTGAAAACACAGAATGACTTTTAATACAATTATGCATTGCACATTATAGCACCTTATTTCCTTGTTGCTAATTTAATTTCTTAAATTGCTTGATCTTTTTCTGTGTATGCTTATTTATTATTAGTGGTTGCTAAATACAGGGAGTGCAGAATTATTAGGCAAGTTGTATTTTTGAGGATTAATTTTATTATTGAACAAAAACCATGTTCTCAATGAACCCAAAAAACTCATTAATATCAAAGCTGAATATTTTTGGAAGTAGTTTTTAGTTTGTTTTTAGTTTTAGCTATTTTAGGGGGATATCTGTGTGTGCAGGTGACTATTACTGTGCATAATTATTAGGCAACTTAACAAAAAACAAATATATACCCATTTCAATTATTTATTTTTACCAGTGAAACCAATATAACATCTCAACATTCACAAATATACATTTCTGACATTCAAAAACAAAACAAAAACAAATCAGTGACAAATATAGCCACCTTTCTTTGCAAGGACACTCAAAAGCCTGCCATCCATGGATTCTGTCAGTGTTTTGATCTGTTCACCATAAACATTGCGTGCAGCAGCAACCACAGCCTCCCAAAAACTGTTCAGAGAGGTGTACTGTTTTCCCTCCTTGTAAATCTCACATTTGATGATGGACCACAGGTTCTCAATGGGGTTCAGATTAGGTGAACAAGGAGGCCATGTCATTAGATTTTCTTCTTTTATACCCTTTCTTGCCAGCCACGCTGTGGAGTACTTGGACGCGTGTGATGGAGCATTGTCCTGCATGAAAATCATGTTTTTCTTGAAGGATGCAGACTTCTTCCTGTACCACTGCTTGAAGAAGGTGTCTTCCAGAAACTGGCAGTAGGACTGGGAGTTGAGCTTGACTCCATCCTCAACCCGAAAAGGCCCCACAAGCTCATCTTTGATGATACCAGCCCAAACCAGTACTCCACCTCCACCTTGCTGGCGTCTGAGTCGGACTGGAGCTCTCTGCCCTTTACCAATCCAGCCACGGGCCCATCCATCTGGCCCATCAAGACTCACTCTCATTTCATCAGTCCATAAAACCTTAGAAAAATCAGTCTTGAGATATTTCTTGGCCCAGTCTTGACATTTCAGCTTGTGTGTCTTGTTCAGTGGTGGTCGTCTTTCAGCCTTTCTTACCTTGGCCATGTCTCTGAGTATTGCACACCTTGTGCTTTTGGGCACTCCAGTGATGTTGCAGCTCTGAAATATGGCCAAACTGGTGGCAAGTGGCATCTTGGCAGCTGCACGCTTGACTTTTCTCAGTTCAAGAGTGCTGCATCCCTCTGCAAGATATCTCACTATTTTTGACTTTTCTGAACCTGTCAAGTCCTTCTTTTGACCCATTTTGCCAAAGGAAAGGAAGTTGCCTAATAATTATGCACACCTGATATAGGGTGTTGATGTCATTAGACCACACCCCTTCTCATTACAGAGATGCACATCACCTAATATGCTTAATTGGTTGTAGGCTTTCGAGCCTATACAGCTTGGAGTAAGACAACATGCATAAAGAGGATTATGTGGTCAAAATACTCATTTGCCTAATAATTCTGCACTCCCTTTATGCTCAAGTCAGTCTTTCCATAACTTACTGGGTTTACCTGTCCATGTAATAATAAAAATAAATTATAAAAACAACACATCCTCAGTTTTCGAAAGGAAAATATGCATAGTTTGCCCATTGCTGTATCCAAAAGAATACTTTGTGGGTCATCTATCTATCTATCTATCTATCTATCTATCTATCATCTATCTATCTATCTATTGGGTACTTATAGAGTGCAAACTAATCACCCGTGAGGGTCTCAAGACACTAAGGCAAAGCAGATAGGATTGGGGATGGGCGTTCCGTCAAAGATCCAAGTTTTGAGGTCCTTTCTGAACTTTGTAAGGGAGGTGGATTGCCTGAGGTGCAGCGGGAGGGTGTTCCATGTCCTTGCTGCTATGTGTGAGAATCATCTTCCGCCCACTGTGGATTAGCTGATGCAGGAGATGACTGCGAGTGCTTGGTCGGCCGATCGTAGTTGTCTGGCGGGGGTTTAGAAAGTTACACGGTGGTTTATGTATTCGGGTCCGATGTTGTGTAGGGCCTTGAACGCATGGGTATGGAGCTTGAAGGTAATTCTCTTGTTGATGGGGAGCCAGTGAAGGTTCCTTAGGTATTCGGTGATGTGGCATTGGAGAAGGATGAGTTTGGCTGAGGCGTTCTGGATACGTTGGAGTCTCTTTTGGAGTTTGATGGTGGAGCCGGCGTAGAGTGCATTGCCATAGTCCAACCGGCTGCTGACAAGGGAGTGGGTGACTGTTTTCCTGGTTTGGGTAGGTATCCACTTGAAGATTTTTCGTAGCAGGTGGAGGATGTGGAAGCATGTTGAGGTGATGGCATTGATTTGTCGGTTCATGGAAAGTGATGAGTCCTGGATGAAGCCTAGATTTTGTGCGTGGTCGGTTGGGGTTGGAGGGTGACCGAGGGCTGTGGGCCACCAGGAGTCATCCCATGCAGATTTATTGGGTCCGAGGAGGAGGACTTCGGTTTTGTCTGTGTTCAGTTTGAGCCAGTTGTCATTTATACAGGCGGTGACTGCTGTCAGGCCTTTGTGGATGTTCTTTTTGGTGGTGGTGGGATATTGGGTGAGTGAGATGATTAAGCGGTGTCGTCGGCATAGGAGACAATGTTGAGGTCGTGGCATCGGACGATGGCTGCGAGAGGGGCCATGTAGATGTTGAAGAGGCTGGGGCTCAGTGAAGAGTCTTGCGGTACACCACAGTTGACTGGTGTGGATTTGGAGGAGAAGGGAGGGAGTCTGACTTTCTGGGTCCTGCCCGTGAGGAAGGAGGTGATCCATTCTAGGGCTTTGCTGCGTATGCCGGCGTCATGTAGGTGGGTGAGGAGGGTGTTGTGGTCGACAGTGTCAAAGGCTGCTGAGAGGTCTAGGAGGATCAGGGCGGCAGTTTCTCCTCAGTCGAGCATGGCGCGCATGTCATCTATGGCGGCGAGGAGGGCGGTCTTGGTGCTATGGTTGCTTCTGAAGCCGGATTGGGAGTGGTCCAGGGTGTGATTGGCCTCAATGTGGTCAATAAGTTGTGAGTTGATGGACTTCTCTATGACTTTGGCCAGGAAGGGGAGTAGAGAGATGGAGCGGTAGTTATTCAGGTCTGTGGGGTCTGCCGAGGGTTTCTTCAGCAGGGGTTTCAGTTCTGCATGCTTCCAGATATCCGGGAAGGTGCCGGTTTTGATGGAGCAGTTGACGCTGCGGCAGAGTTCAGGGGCAATGGTTCAGGGACTATACGTCTATTCAGGCCACTGTTTCTTCTTGGGGTCAGCAGCTAGGTTTGCCTTCAGTTATATGGTTAGGTCATAGGGAGATGCGTTGGCATGAATTCCCAATGTTGCTGAGGGATGCACATAGGCAATGGCGTAGGCCCCAGAAAGTTGTGTTGCATTTGTGTGGGATTGATGTTGGTGAGATCCCGGTCTTGGATGTCAACAGGATCATTCAAACCGATATCTTTTGGTTAAGGACATGGTGCCCAGGCATTCATGAGGGCTGTTCCAATATGGTAGCTAGGCTACATTGGAGATACCTGGGGTCAGTGGGAGCTGGGTACAGGCTCAGAAAGAAAGTCAACAGAGAAGTGGGGAAGGCAGTATGTGGGTCACAGGGGTTTCTGGTTTGGCACCCTACCAGAAGGTCTTATACTGCCCCGATGGGGTACATTTATCCAATGTGAGTTTAGACCTATTTTTGGGTAATTTGAGATCTGCTTTAGCCACTTAACTCTAAGTTGTTAGGGAGGTGACGGTCTCTTGTTGATATGGTAGGTGGCGAGAGGAAGTGGCCTAATTTGAAGTTTTGGGGTGGAGTGATGGTCAGGCTGGAGGAAAGGTGATGTCACTAGGTCTGAGACTAGGGTGCCTTTTCCTCGTAGGTAGGCAGACCAGGAGAACTCCTCCTAACCCCCTTAGCTAACATCTGATGGGGCGGAGTCATTTGGGGGACTCCGTCATATCCTAAAACTAATTTGGGCCTCTACCTCACAATGTAGGAGTTATGGTAGGGACTCATGCCTGCCAAGCATATGTAAATATGCAGTTGGTTACCATGTAACCTCCTAGGGTGACCATACACATAGTTATTAATTAAGTTAATAAACATGATCTGTTGGTGTTCCTCCATCTCTGTTGTCTTGTCCATTATTTGAGGGAGAATTATGGGGGGGAGTAATAAAGTTATTGAGTTATGTGTTTGAGTTATTTCACTGGTATCCCGGACTAGGCTATCCAGTCCTTATCATGGTGTAGTGACCCATAGTGGGAATGAAGCGTATTAAGGGCTGTAGCCTGGCAGGGATAGGAATGTGAGGGATGTATGGATGTGCAACAATGTTGCAGTTTAAGGGGAGTGACTCACCTGGGGTTTAAGGGCAGATGTTCCGGTGAATTCTGCCTCTTTCTTGCTGTGTTTATCCCAAAGTTGGTGTTCCCCACCCTCCCTTCCCTAGAAAAGAAGTAGTTTTGGGCAGCATGAGAATCAGCTACTGCGTTTGCTTTAGTCAACATGGCGGGGGTAGGTTTAGTTGAGCTAGCCTAGGGTAAGACTGTGTTAGTAATATTATGACCTCCACCAGTTTCTTATTTGGCTCTGTCGGCTGTCGAGAGCTGGGCCCCTTATGAGTGGGAGCGGTACTTGCTCTAGAAGTGAGAGGTAGCAGCCTAATTTGAAGCTTTGGGGTGGAGTGATGGTCAGGCTGGAGGTAAGGTGATGTCACTAGGTCCGAGCCTAGGGTACCTTTTCCTTGCAGGTAGGCAGGCCAGGAGAACTCTTCCTAACCCCCTTAGCTAACATCTGATGGGGCAGAGTCATCCGGGGGACTCCGTCATATCCTAAAACCAATTTGGGTCTCTACCTTACAATGTAGGAGTTATGGTAGGGACTCATGCCCGCCAAGCATATGTAGATATGCAGTCGGTTACTGAGTAACCTCCTAGGGTGACCATTCACATAGTTATTAATAAAGTTAATAAACGCAACCTGTTGGTCTTCCTCCATCTCTGTAGTCTTGTTCATTATTTGAGGGAGAATAATGGGGGGGAGTAATAAAGTTATTGAGTTTTGTGTTTGAGTTATTTCACTGGTATCCAGTCCTTATGCTTTAAGTCTAACAACATTTTCTCATAAGCACATATATTTATATTTTGTAGATGTGTGATTATTTCAATGTTTCATTTAATGTAGAACTATCATTTGAACTTAAATTACAAGAGCACAACTGGTAGCAACTTTTTTGATCCCTTTTTTGAGAGAGTAAAATTTTTTATGCCATGTGTCAGCTGTTTTACTAGTGTTGAGCCAGTTAGTTTTTTCCAAGGCAACAATCCTGGCTGTTCCCCATAACAAGGACATCTGAAAACATAGAATGACTTTTAATACAATTATGCATTGTACATTATAGCACCTTATTTCCTTGTTGCTAGTTTCACTTCTTAATTGCTTGATCTTTTTCTGTGTATGCTTATTTATTATCAGCAGTTGCTAAATATGCTCAAGTCAGTCTATATCTTTTTTTTAATTTTCAAAACAAGCTTTATTTATAAACGAAGAAGCATTACATACATGAGATATTGTTCATATGAGATACAAAAAGTAATGAAACTGCGAGGACACCCTCATTCAACAACAAGTGTATCTTTTTCAACCTCAAATGTCCAGGTATTATTGAGTATTATTGTGGAACAAGACAGTCCTTTTTGTCCATTGATTGTCTCTGGCTTCATCCATGTTCAACTTTGAGCTTGTTTCAGCGAGTGTAACAACTCGCTGTATGTAAACACATCACATCTTTGTAATAACATATTCAGTTAAACTTAACTTCAGGGATAAAATTTGATAACCGTAAAGTACCCAGCATCTTTGCTTCACACAGCTGGGTTTTAAGAGTCTCTGAAGTTACCACCCGGATGGGTGTGGTGGAGAAGAATTAAAGAGTAAGGTATGGGGTGGAGAAGAGTTAGGGTGGGGAGATAGGGGGAGGGAGGGCGCGAGAGAGGAAGAAGGGAGAAGAGGAAGAGAGAGGAAAAAAAAAAAAAAAAAAAAAAAAAAAAAAAAAAAAAAAAAAAAGGGGGGGGGGGAGTAGGTAAAAAAGGGGGGGGGTTTGGGGAGGGGATCAGTGGTGTAGTTTAGAGTAAGGGGAGGGGGGGAAGGGTGTGGCGGGAAGGGGAGGAGTGAGTGGGAGTGTTATTCAGTGACAGAGGAAATCTCCATCCCATTGATCTAATCCCCATGTGGGCAGGGTAGTGTGGTTCTTCAGTCAAAAACCAATGTGTTGCAGGTTTGCTTTATAGTCCCCGTCTTGTCCAGGTCAGTGTCATTGTTTTGTGTATGGCCAGTCTGCCTGTCCTGAGGTAATGAAATCTTTCAAGTTTTAACAGTTCCTCCACCCTTGCCCTCCACTCCCGCAGGTCCGGCACTTGAGTTTTCTTCCAGTACCTAGGAATTAAGCCCTTTGCGCTGTTCAGCATGAGCAGCATAAGTAGATATCTGTCCTCACCTATCACTTTAGGGAGGCCGTAATATATTAAGTATGATGGTTTTGGAGGGATAATAACCCCCAGTATCCTGCTCATCTCTCCCAGCACCTCCCCCCAATAAGATATTATTTGTGGGCAATTCCACCAAATATGCAAAAGGGTTCCCTCCCCTCCACAGCCCCTCCAGCATCCCCCGTTCGTGTGGGGGTATATCTTCTGTAACCTATGAGGGGTCATGTACCATCTGCTAAGCAGTTTGTAGTGGGTTTCCTGTATTTTCATGGAAACTGACGCCCTTTTAGCTCTGTTAAAGATTTTAAGCCATTCTTTGTGCTCTATCTCTAGGTCTAGGTCGGCCTGCCAGGCAAGAGTGTAACTCGGGAGGCTGGTCCCCCCTTTCAGTAGGAGAAGTTTATATATCTGAGAAATGAGGTGTGATGGGGTCTGTGACATTGTACAGAGTGTTTCAAATAGTGTCCTGTCTCTAATGAGCGAGGCTCTATCTTTGTGTGTTCTATAATAGTGCGTTATCTGCGCCGTTCTGAACCAAGAGGCGAAGATGTCTGGTGCCCACTCCGTTAGCTCAATCTGTGTCTTGAGCTCACCCTGGTGTAGTATGTTAGATATGGAAATTTCTTTAAGGGTGTGGTATGTTCCTGAGACAAATGGGGTATTTTCTATCCCCAAGTCTGGGTTTTCCCTTACAGGGATATTTGGCGAGCTATAAGATGACAGTTGTGAGTTTTCACTGACTATCCTATCCCAAGTTGCAAACACCTCCTCAATCAGGGGGTATTGCTGTATTGTGGATGGGCGGCTTTTAATAGAGACCCACGCCAGGGCTCCAATATTCCTGCGCCTCAGGATGTTGTTGTCTATTTGGACCCATGCTTTATTGCGTAAGTTCTGACTCCATTCCACCAACCTTTGTAGCGAGATCGCTCTCTGATATTCCCTCAATAGGGGTATACCTAGTCCCCCTTTGTCTCTAGGCAAGTATGTGGTTTGTTTCCTAATTCTGGGTTTCACTCCATTCCATATATAGGACTCCATAGCCAGCTGTATTTGCCTAATGTATGGTGCGGAAGGGGAGACAGGGACGGTTTGCAATATATACAGCACCCTTGGTAGGATATTCATCTTAATCACCCCCATCCGCCCCATCCACGAGATAGTTTTGTTTTTCCAATTGTTCATGTCTCTAAGAACCTCATCTTGGATTTTCTTATAGTTAATCTCCGCTATCTCTCGGATATCTGACGAGATTAAAATTCCTAGGTATTTAATAGTGTGTTGTGCTATTTTAACAGGGCAATCCGTCAGGTGTGCATCAAACACTGCAGGGCATTCTGTGATATTTAGTATTTCAGATTTTTGGGGGTTAAGGAGAAAGTTAGAGACTGCACCGAAGGCAGAGAACTCCAGCAGTGCCTCCGTCAGTGACACAGGGGAGTCTGCCAATGTCAATAAGATGTCGTCAGCGTACATCGACAGCTTATGCTCAGTACCTTCTATATTAAGGCCTCTGATGCACGCGTTAGCTCTGATTTTGCTCGCCAAAACCTCAATTGTGAGGGCAAACAGGATTGGCGAGAGGGGGCACCCCTGCCTGGTCCCATTCTGGATCTTAAAAGTGGTTGAAAGAGTGCCATTGACCCTGACTCTGGCGTTTGGCGTTGAGTAAAGGGACATAATCATGTTTATTAGTCCGGGACCAAAGCCGAATTTCTGTAGGGTATGTTGCATGAAAAGCCAATTCACCCGGTCAAACGCTTTTTCAGCGTCTGTTGTGACCAGGGCGAGCGGCTGGTTTTGGTTATGGGCATACGAGATCATCTGAAGAATTTTCAAAGTGTTGTCCCTTGCCTCACGGAAAGGCACAAATCCTACCTGGTCAGTAGAGACCAGGTTTGGTGTCAACCTATTGAGTCGGATGGCCATAACCTTGGCTAGGATCTTTATATCTGAATTCAGTAGGGATATTGGCCTGAAATTTTCTGGTTTGTTGGGTGGTTTCCCGGGCTTGGGAATAACAGTGATATATGCTTCAAGCATAGAGCTTGGCAGTATTGGGGAGTCTGACAGTGTATTAAATGTCTTTAATAGTATTGGGGCCAAAATATCTACATATTTTTTGTAATATTTAAGGCCGAAGCCATCTGGTCCCGGACTTTTCCCGGAGGGGAGGTCTTTGATTGCTTTTTTAAGTTCTGACAAGGAGATTGGGGAGTCTAAAGCTTCCCTTTCCTCGTCTGTGATTTTGGGGAGTTCTACCCCCTCAAGGTATTCTGTGATTTTCCTCTCCTCTTGTTCTTGGTCAGAGGGGTGCCCCTCTTCTCCCCTTGCATTTTTGATGTTGTATAGTGATGCATAATATGTCCTAAAAGTGTCAGCTATTGAGTCTGCATCCGATTTGACGCTTCCCTCTTCATCTACCATCTGATACACATGCGATCTTAACTTTTTACGAGCCAATGCCCTGGCCAACAGCCTCCCTGGCTTATCTCCCTGTTCATAATAAAGTTGTCTCAATTTTAGTGCCTGCTTCTGGTAATCTTCCTGTAGGAATTGTAACAATGCCTCTCTAGATGTAGTCAGTGCTTTCGTGTGTGCATCGTTTGCCGGTTGTGCTTTATGGGTCAGTTCTGCTCTTTCTACCTGTGTCAATAGTGTCTGATAACGTTCCCTTCTAGCTTTCTTAAGCTGAGATCCCCTTTTGATGAGAATACCCCTAATAGTACACTTGTGCGCCTCCCAAATAGTGGTCCCTGGTAAATGGTCATCAGTGTTAAGGTGGAAATACTCTATAATCGCTTTATTCAATTCAGCTCCAAATAGGGGGTCGTCTAGGAGGGTGTCATCCAGCCTCCACATGTAGGGTGTAATTGGAATAGTGGGCCAAAGAACCGAACACCCTACTGGCGCATGATCTGACCATGTGATCGGGTAAATGTTACTACTCTTCGTAATCGTGAGACCTATTGTGTCCGTAAACAGATAGTCAATTCGAGAGTATTTTCTGTGTGGATATGAGTAAAACGTGTAATTTTTAATTGAGGGGTGATGAGTACGCCACACATCATAAATGGCTATATCTGTCAGTGAAGCATTGATACGTTTCAGTGTTTTATGGGGGACGCTGGAGAGTCCATCCGAGGTGTCCATCAGCGGGACAAGCGGTGCGTTAAAATCACCTCCTAGGAATAAAATGCCTACCTTTAATTCTAAGATTTTACGAGTGACTTTTGACAGGAAGAGGTGCTGGGAGTGACTAGGACAGTAGATGTTCGCTAGGGTGATGGGCCTATTATATAGGAGTCCCGTGATCACCAAGTACCGACCCTCCGGGTCCTTGAATGTCTGTGTGATTTGGAATGGAGTTTTAGCACTGAAGAGTATTCCCACTCCGTTCTTTTTTTTAGGGCCAGATGCAAAAATTGCGGTGGGATAGTGGTGAGAATTCCATTTTGGCTCATGGTTCACTGAGAAGTGTGTCTCCTGCATAAGTATAATATCAGCACCCATTCTGTGCATGTCTCTAACAATTATAGATCGTTTGTTAGGGCTATTCATCCCCTTAACATTTATCGTAATAAGCTCGACAGGGAGCGGATTTTTTTGTCTCTGTGTCATGGTGTGAGTGTTGATGTGCGAGTGGCTAGGGTGTTTTGGAGGGCGGGATGGGGAGATAGAGGGAGAAGAAGATAAAAAAAAAAAAAAAAAAAAAAAAAAAAGGGGGAGAGGGAAGGAGGGGTAAGAGAGGGGAGAAGGTGACTAGTGGAGGAGGGAAGAGAAAGGGGGGTGAGGGGGGTTGTGAGGAAATGAGATGAGGGAAAAGAGAAGGCGAAGAGTGGGGGAGAGTATGGGTTAGTAAGGGATCAGAGGTATGGTAGAAGAGTATTAGAAGAATAAAGGATTAGTTGTCCTCACTTTGAGGACGGAAAAGAATAGAGAAAAACAGATTGTCAATATATTATCTATTGACTCAAACTTTAATAACAACTACAGCAAAGCGGGGGTAGTTGTCCCTATGCTTTCGCTGGTAATATAAACTGATATATTAACTTTGTAAACTAACATTCTCTAGATTCATTCAAATAGGCATTACCTATAACATTAAAGAAGAAAGACCTGTAGTGCAAAAGTCCTGAAGATCAAACATTTAAACATTGCTTTATATGAGTTTCTTTACTTGGAGGACACATGCATAACCATTCCATCACTTCATGTGTTTCTACCTCTCTAGACTATGTGTGTGCCTCCCTCTATTGACTGCTCTAACCTCCTGGTCCCCCATGTGAGACCGGGCCCATATCTTTTATTTTACATTATTAAAACCACCTCCCTATGTGTTTGCGTTAGTATGTCATTTCTCCTGCACATCTATAATATGAGTCTGAGGTGTTCAGGGGGGGAGATCTACATGGTTCCTTGACTCTCATCTGATTTACTTTTGTGGGGGGTTTAGGTATTAACTATGAGGATTGAGGGGGTAGTATCTGGTTGTCTGTTCTTTGTACTATGGTGGTATATGTGATTGCATGTTGATGATATGTTAACTCTATATCATTCTCAAGTGTTGTTTGCTAGTTGTCAGGTTATATTAGTTGCGTATGTTCTTAACCATAGTCTATGAGTGTGTGCTACAGTACTATACATGTGTCTTGGTGTTAGACATAAAACAGTTAGTAAGCAATGACAATTTCAACAAGATAATAACATACGACCTGTCAGGAGTTCCTCCAACACTCGACTTGCTAACACAAATCGTGTGTGGCTTGAGTCTATAATTATTTTCAGTTATAATGAACTACATTTAATTTGCTATGGGCTGATGGCCTTCTTCGTGGGGCCTTCTCGGAGCTCTGCGGATGTCCTCGCCCACCTCCTGTGGCGGGGTGATGTGAAGACCCAGGGCTTGATTAAAACTGGGAAGGTCCTCTATGGATTTGAAGACGTGTGAGGTATTGTTCTTCGTTGCAATCAGGCAGGTGGGGAACCCCCATCTGTAAGGGATCCTCTTCTCTTTGAGGACTGCTGTAATGAACCTCATATCTCTTCGCTTCTGCAGTGTGGTTGGGCACAGGTCAGAGTAAATCTGGATTTCGGATCCTTTGAACTCTATTGGGTGCTGTGTTCTGGCTAATCTTAAAATTTCTTCCTTGTCCTTAAACGACAACATTTTCATTATGACGTCTCTAGGGGGAGCTCTGCTTGGTGGTTTAGGCCTCAGGGCCCTGTGAGCTCTTTCTATTTGCACTTCTGAGGCAGAATCATCCCTTTTAAGGTGTTTAATGAACTCTTGTATATAACTCTGTAGGGCAGGAGGATCTACTGCTTCTGATATGCCTCGGAGCCGGAGGTTGTTCCTCCTGCTCCTATTCTCCAGGTCCTCCACACGGTCCATGAGAGCCTGTACCGTGCCATCCTGGGCTTGCATAAAGCTGGTTTGGTGTTGCAGGTCTGAGCTCAAAGATTCCTGCCTCTCCTCCATTATGGTGACCCGCTGGTCCACAGCTGCGATGTCCCTTTTAAGTTCCCCGAACATATGTTTGAAATCTTGCATTGCCTCCTTAATGTCCTCTTTTGAAGAGAGGTGTTTAATATCTGCTTTTGTGAGAAAGGAGGAGCTGTGTGCTTGACCACCAAGTTCGTGTATTTGTGTCGTTATTGTTTGTTTTGCAGCGCCCTGATTAGGTCCTGCAGCCAGTGTTGCAGGGTCAGCTGGGATTAAATAGTTCTCCATGGCAGAGGATTGTGCACTCTTTGTCAGTTTGGTCGCCCTTTTGCTTGCCATCACATATATTTGCTCCCTGTCCTTACTGGGACCTTGTCCCCTTTACTCAAGAAGAGTGCTGAGTTATATTGGGCCAATGCTACCTCTCTGTGAATATAAGTAGTAGGTTTATATCCCTCTATAATGATGATAGGTATTTAGCATACACCTTGTGTCTTAAATTGTTGAGAGCTCTCACAGCATTAATGGAGAGGAGGCCCCGTTTATGCTTTCTTATAATTCATGTCTCTGGGCATTTATACTAGGCCTTTGCACTTGTTTATGACGCAGGTAAAACAGTAATAAGAAAAAGATAAAACAAGATCCCCCTGCCTGTGTCTGTTACTGTTACCTTCGTAGCCCGGTGTCTCTCTGAAGCGTGGTTGTTCCACTTTTGCTGGGCTTGTTTGCCGACAGTTGTAATCGCTGTGCGGTCTCAGCAGCTCCCTGCTATGCGCCCGGCAATTTCAGGCTCCGCTCCAGTCACGTGGACACGGCCCGGTATCGCGGCTCTCTGCCGCGATCAAATGCAATAGACTCCGTTTATGGGCAGATGTGGTAGCTACCGCCAGTGCATGGATCTGTACCCGATGTGCTATAGAATTATCCGGGTATGTACTTCTACCTTGCCGCTTCTCTCCTTGTATGCTGAAGGCTGTTGTTTAGGCTGCATGTGTTGTGGAGGACCGGGTATCTAAGTCACACGCTGCTTTCAGCACAGTTTGGGTCTCCGCTGTCTCCTCTGCTAACCTGATGCTTTTATGTACCAATTAATTCAATTTGAGAATGTTAGTTTTATGCGATAGACTGTAGGGACTACAGAGCTCTAGAAAGATGCTGCCATCTTGGTTCGTGGCTAAGCTCCGCCCCCAGTCTATATCTTTTTATAACTTACTGGGTTTACCAGTCCATGTAATTATAAAAACAACACATCTTCAGTTTTTGAAAGGAAAATATACATACGGCTAGATTTAGAGTTCGGCGGTAAAAGGGCTGTTAACGCTCCGCGGGTTTTTTTCTGGCCGCACCATAAATTTAACTCTGGTATCGAGAGTTCAAACAAATGCTGCGTTAGGCTCCAAAAAAGGAGCGTAGAGCATTTTTACCGCAAATGCAACTCTCGATACCAGAGTTGCTTACGGACGCGGCCGGCATCAAAAACGTGCTCGTGCACGATTCTCCCATAGGAAACAATGGGGCTGTTTGAGCTGAAAAAAAACCTAACACCTGCAAAAAAGCAGCGTTCAGCTCCTAACGCAGCCCCATTGTTTCCTATGGGGAAACACTTCCTAAGTCTGCACCTAACACTCTAACATGTACCCCGAGTCTAAACACCCCTAACCTTACACTTATTAACTCCTAATCTGCCGCCCCCGCTATCGCTGACCCCTGCATTACACTTTTAACCCCTAATCTGCCGCTCCGTAAACCGCCGCCACCTACGTTATCCCTATGTACCCCTAATCTGCTGCCCTAACATCGCCGACCCCTATGTTATATTTATTAACCCCTAATCTGCCCCCCACAACGTCGCCGACACCTGCCTACACTTATTAACCCCTAATCTGCCGAGCGGACCTGAGCGCTACTATAATAAAGTTATTAACCCCTAATCCGCCTCACTAACCCTATCATAAATAGTATTAACCCCTAATCTGCCCTCCCTAACATCGCCGACACCTACCTTCAATTATTAACCCCTAATCTGCCGACCGGAGCTCACCGCTATTCTAATAAATGTATTAACCCCTAAAGCTAAGTCTAACCCTAACACTAACACCCCCCTAAGTTAAATATAATTTTTATCTAACGAAATAAATTAACTGTTATTAAATAAATGATTCCTATTTAAAGCTAAATACTTACCTGTAAAATAAATCCTAATATAGCTACAATATAAATTATAATTATATTATAGCTATTTTAGGATTAATATTTATTTTACAGGCAACTTTGTAATTATTTTAACCAGGTACAATAGCTATTAAATAGTTCTTAACTATTTAATAGCTACCTAGTTAAAATAATAACAAATTTACCTGTAAAATAAATCCTAACCTAAGATATAATTAAACCTAACACTACCCTATCAATAAAATAATTAAATAAACTACCTACAATTACCTACAATTAACCTAACACTACACTATCAATAAATTAATTAAACACAATTGCTACAAATAAATAAAATTAAATAAACTATCTAAAGTACAAAAAATAAAAAAGAACTAAGTTACAGAAAATAATAAAATATTTACAAAGATAAGAAAAATATTACAACAATTTTAAACTAATTACACCTACTCTAAGCCCCCTAATAAAATAACAAAGCCCCCCAAAATAAAAAATTCCCTACCCTATTCTAAAATACAAATATTACAAGCTCTTTTACCTTACCAGCCCTGAACAGGGCCCTTTGCGGGGCATGCCCCAAGAATTTCAGCTCTTTTGCCTGTAAAAAAAAACATACAATACCCCCCCCCAACATTACAACCCACCACCCACATACCCCTAATCTAACCCAAACCCCCCTTAAATAAACCTAACACTACCCCCCTGATGATCTTCCTACCTTGTCTTCACCATGCCAGGTTCACCGATCCGTCCTGGCTCCAAGATCTTCATCCAACCCAAGCGGGGGCTAGACATCCACTGAAGAAGTCCAGAAGAGGGTCCAAAGTCTTCCTCCTATCCGGCAAGAAGAGGACATCCGGACCGGCAAACATCTTCTCCAAGCGGCATCTTCTATCTTCTTCCATCCGATGACGACCGGCTCCATCTTGAAGACCTCCAGCGCGGATCCATCCTCTTCTTCCGACGACTAGACGACGAATGACGGTTCCTTTAAGGGACGTCATCCAAGATGGCGTCCCTCGAATTCCGATTGGCTGATAGGATTCTATCAGCCAATCGGAATTAAGGTAGGAATTTTCTGATTGGCTGATGGAATCAGCCAATCAGAATCAAGTTCAATCCGATTGGCTGATCCAATCAGCCAATCAGATTGAGCTCGCATTCTATTGGCTGATCGGAACAGCCAATAGAATGCGAGCTCAATCTGATTGGCTGATTGGATCAGCCAATCGGATTGAACTATATTCTGATTGGCTGATTCCATCAGCCAATCAGAAAATTCCTACCTTAATTCCGATTGGCTGATAGAATCCTATCAGCCAATCGGAATTCGAGGGACGCCATCTTGGATGACGTCCCTTAAAGGAACCGTCATTCGTCGTCTAGTCGTCGGAAGAAGAGGATGGATCCGCGCTGGAGGTCTTCAAGATGGAGCCGGTCGTCATCGGATGGAAGAAGATAGAAGATGCCGCTTGGAGAAGATGTTTGCCGGTCCGGATGTCCTCTTCTTGCCGGATAGGAGGAAGACTTTGGACCCTCTTCTGGACTTCTTCAGTGGATGTCTAGCCCCCGCTTGGGTTGGATGAAGATCTTGGAGCCAGGACGGATCGGTGAACCTGGCATGGTGAAGACAAGGTAGGAAGATCATCAGGGGGGTAGTGTTAGGTTTATTTAAGGGGGGTTTGGGTTAGATTAGGGGTATGTGGGTGGTGGGTTGTAATGTTGGGGGGGGGTATTGTATGTTTTTTTTTTACAGGCAAAAGAGCTGAAATTCTTGGGGCATGCCCCGCAAAGGGCCCTGTTCAGGGCTGGTAAGGTAAAAGAGCTTGTAATATTTGTATTTTAGAATAGGGTAGGGAATTTTTTATTTTGGGGGGCTTTGTTATTTTATTAGGGGGCTTAGAGTAGGTGTAATTAGTTTAAAATTGTTGTAATATTTTTCTTATCTTTGTAAATATTTTATTATTTTCTGTAACTTAGTTCTTTTTTATTTTTTGTACTTTAGATAGTTTATTTAATTTTATTTATTTGTAGCAATTGTGTTTAATTAATTTATTGATAGTGTAGTGTTAGGTTAATTGTAGGTAATTGTAGGTAGTTTATTTAATTATTTTATTGATAGGGTAGTGTTAGGTTTAATTATATCTTAGGTTAGGATTTATTTTACAGGTAAATTTGTTATTATTTTAACTAGGTAACTATTAAATAGTTATTAACTATTTAATAGCTATTGTACCTGGTTAAAATAATTACAAAGTTGCCTGTAAAATAAATATTAATCCTAAAATAGCTATAATATAATTATAATTTATATTGTAGCTATATTAGGATTTATTTTACAGGTAAGTATTTAGCTTTAAATAGGAATCATTTATTTAATAACAGTTAATTTATTTCGTTAGATAAAAATTATATTTAACTTAGGGGGGTGTTAGTGTTAGGGTTAGACTTAGCTTTAGGGGTTAATACATTTATTAGAATAGCGGTGAGCTCCGGTCGGCAGATTAGGGGTTAATAATTGAAGGTAGGTGTCGGCGATGTTAGGGAGGGCAGATTAGGGGTTAATACTATTTATGATAGGGTTAGTGAGGCGGATTAGGGGTTAATAACTTTATTATAGTAGCGCTCAGGTCCGCTCGGCAGATTAGGGGTTAATAAGTGTAGGTAGGTGTCGGCGACGTTGAGGGGGGCAGATTAGGGGTTAATAAATATAACATAGGGGTCGGCGATGTTAGGGGTAGCAGATTAGGGGTACATAGGGATAACGTAGGTGGCGGCGATTTGCGGTCGGAAGATTAGGGGTTAATTATTTTAAGTAGCTTGCGGCGACGTTGTGGGGGGCAAGTTAGGGGTTAATAGATATAATACAGGGGTCGGCGGTGTTAGGGGCAGCAGATTAGGGGTACATAAGTATAACGTAGGTGGCGGTCGGCAGATTAGGGGTTAAAACTTTTAATCGAGTGGCGGCGATGTGGGGGGACCTCGGTTTAGGGGTACATAGGTAGTTTATGGGTGTTAGTGTACTTTAGGGTACAGTAGTTAAGAGCTTTATAAACCGGCGTTAGCCAGAAAGCTCTTAACTCCTGCTATTTTCAGGCGGCTGGAATCTTGTCGTTAGAGCTCTAACGCTCACTGCAGAAACGACTCTAAATACCGGCGTTAGGAAGATCCCATTGAAAAGATAGGCTACGCAAATGGCGTAGGGGGATCTGCGGTATGGAAAAGTCGCGGCTGTAAAGTGAGCGTTAGACCCTTTAATCACTGACTCCAAATACCAGCGGGCGCCCAAAACCAGCGTTAGGAGCCTCTAACGCTGGTTTTGACGGCTACCGCCGAACTCTAAATCTAGCCGATAGTTTGCCCATTGCTGAATCCAAAAGAATACTTTTAAAGGAAAGGATTCTTGAACATCAGTTGAGCACAAAAATGCATTTCCACCTAGTTTATGGTTAACAATTTTTTTTAAAGAAAATAACAGTGACTAAGGAGTCATCAAATTTCATATAGGAAATTGACAAATTATACAGAAGTTTTATAAAACAATACACTTTATTTTACCATTTGAAAAAATGAGTACGGCAAAATTCCTAATACAAATCAATCCTATTTATTTATTTTATTTATAAAAATATTTTACCAGGAAGGATACATTGGGGGATATTTATCAAAGTCTCAACTTTGTTGCATTCGCCGGCACCAATACGCTCGCCTAACATCGCTTAACATCGCAGCCGCGTATCTCAATACGCTCTCCTTATTTATAAAAAAAAGACGTCAAAAAGATGCGCACCGACTACAGGGCGATGAGCGTCGGACTGTTGTTGAATAACAGTCATCGATCTCGTGTCTATTTGGCTTTTCTCCAACTTTATTTATACCCGGTCACTAAACACAGCCACTATACTAAAATGTTTAACCCCTATCCCGCCACTCCCCGACACCACTGCAACCTAAATAAAGTTATTAACCACTATCCTGCCGCTCCCCGACACCACCGCAAAATAAATAAAGTTATTAACCCCTATTCCACCGCTCCCCGTCACCGCTGCCACTAATTAAACGTATTAACCCCAAAACCTCTGGCCTCCCACATCACTACCACTAACTAAACCTATTAACCTCTAAACCGTCAGCCCCCCACATCGCCATAAACTAAATTAAGCTATTAACCCCTAAATCTAACAACCCACTAACTTTAAATTAAAATTACAACATTCCTATCTTCAAATAAATTAAAACTTATATGTAGAATTAAAATAAACTATTTTAAACTATTAATTAACTTACCCTAACTATTATCCTACAATTAAATTAAACTACCAATTAAATAAACTAAATTACATATTAAAGAAACCTAACCCTACTAAAATTATTTAAATATAACCTAAGCTCCCTATTGCCCTGAAAAGGGTATTTGTATGGACATTTCCCTTCAAAGGGCATTTAGCTCTATTGCTGCCCAAACCCTAATCTAAAGATAAAACCCACCCAAAAAACCCTTAAAAAACCTAACACTAACCCCCGACGATCCACTTACAGTTCTTGAAGCCCCGCTTTTAAGGTCCATTTGTAGTTTATTGTATGCTAGGTTTTTTTTTATTTTGGGGGGGGCTTTTTTATTTTGATAGCGCTATTAGATTAGGTATAATTCCTTTTTATTTTTGATAATGTGTTTTTTTATTTTTTGTAATTTAGTGTTTGTTTGTTTTTTGTAACATAGTGTTTGTTTTTTTTCTGTAATTTAGTCATTTGTAATAATGTTTATTGGTATATTTAAATAATTTTAGTAGGGTTAGGTTTCTTTAATATGTAATTTAGTTTATTAAATTGGTAGTTTAATTGTAGGATTATAGTTAGGGTAGGTTAATTAATAGTTTAAAATAGTTTATTTTAATTTTACAGGTAAGTTTTAATTTATTTGAAGATAAGGATGTTGTAAATTTAATTTAAAGTTAGCGGTTTGTTAGGTTTAGGGGTTAATAGCTTAATTTAGTTTTTGGCGATGTGGTTGGCTGACGGTTTAGGGTTTAATAGGTTTAGTTAGTGGTGGTGATGTGGGAGGCCAGAGGTTTTGGGGTTAATACGTTTATTTAGTGGCAGCGGTGTTGGAGAGTGGCAGAGTAGGCGTTAATACATTTTATTTAGGTGGCGGCGATGTTGGGGGCGGCAGATTAGCGGTGTTTAGACTCAGGGTTTATGTTAGGGTGTTAGGTGTAAACATAACTTGTTTTTAACTATATAAATCAATGGGATATCTGGCAGCATTGAACATAAGCTTTCGGTGCTTTCAGACTCCAGGGTGGCGGATTAAAAACCAGGTACGCTGGGCCAGAATAGCCACAAGCATACCTGTTAAAAGTTTGATAACTGGGAAAAGGTGTCAAATAGAGCCGAATGTGTATTCGGAACATCTGTAATGAGGTAAGCATCGATCTGCGTCGGATTGAGACTGGCGGATCGTATGTTACGTCACAAATTTTAACATTTGCCTGTCTGTAGGCTTTGATAACTAGGTCGGATCAATCTTGCAACAATTACGCATTGGAATTCCAGTGTATTTGTGGTTGATGCTTTGATAAATATCCCCCATTGAAATTTCTCTCATTTTCAAGTATGTCCTGGGTCCACAAAACGTTGCATTGATACAATAGGGCACAATAAAATACAAAAACAATAATAATACACAATATATGCAAAATTTAACATAGAACAGGTAGGAAATATGTAATCAACCATGGATCTCTGAAAGGATTTTAGGCTTGGGGAAGGTTTGAAAGTGTGCGGGAGGTTGTTCCATAATTGTGGTGCTCTGTAGGAAAAGGAGGATTGAGCTGCTTTCTTTTTGTATTGAGGCAAGCTAAATAATGTTCTGGTACTGGATTGGAGGTTATAGGAGGTGGGAATAGCTGGGGAGAGCATTCTGCTCAGGTAGGGTGGAAGCTTCCAAGAAAAGCTCTTAAACACAAGGCAGGAAAGGTAGGGGTGAGTCTGAAATCCAGCGACAGCCAGTTTAGTTCTTTTAGCATGTCACAATGGTGGGTCCTTTAATTACATTGTAGCACAAAGTGGCAGAACGAGTTATACATTGTATTATGTTTATTAACGTGAGTTTGCGGTGCAGGTTCATATACTACATCCCCATAATCAATGATTGGCATCAGCATTTGCTGTACAATCTTTTCCTTTACTGTAGGGCTGAGGCAGGATATGTTTCTGCACAGGGCACCTAGTTTTGTATAAAGTTTAGATGTAAGTTTTTCTATGTGGAGGCCGAAAGATAGATTGGGTCTAACAACATACCAAAGTATTTGAAAGAGTGGACTGCGGTCAGTGTGCAATTTGATTTTGTTTTGATGCAAAGATGAGAATTTTGTAGTTTGTGTAATTTAGGTCCCGTTCCAAAGATCATTGTGACAGTTTTTTCAGTGTTTAGCAAGAGTTTGTTTTTTGAGATCCACTTTTCTACCTCTGAACTGGTCTTGGAGCAATGCTTCAAGCTGCGGTAGATCAGATTTGCTTGCATAGATTACTGTGTCATCTGCGTACATGTGTATAGTTGTGGATTTACAGACATTCGGCAGATCATTTATAAATAATGTGAATAGTAGTGGGCTGAGAATGGAACCTTGGGGAACACCACATGTGACTGGGAGAGGTCAGAAATGGAGACATATTGTGATCGATCCGATACATATGATCGAAACCAGGTTAGCAGATGATCACTAATACCTGAGTTTTTTAGTCTGAGCAGTAGAATGTCGTGGTCTACTGTGTCAAAGACCTTTGCAAAATCAAGGAAAATAGCTCCAGTTAGGTCTCCTTGTTCCATGCCAGTTTGGATGTCTTTGCAAACTTTTAGGAGGGCAGTTGTAGTTGATTGATTAAGGCGAAAACCTGATAGAACAGGGGTCAGATAGTTAGATTGTTGGTAATACTCACATAATTGCATATGGACGCATTTTTCTAAGGTTTTTGACAAAACTGTGAGCAAGGATATTGGGTGATAGTTAGAAACCAAGGTTATCTCACCACTTTTATGGATAGGCACTACTCTTGCAGTCTTTCAAAGTTTGGGCATGTATCCAGACACCAAGGATTTGTTAATTAGGGTTGTGACAGGTTTAGTAATTGCCGGTGCACTGAGCTTCAACAGCATTGCTGGGATTTGATCAGGTCCAGACTGGTTTTTCATTTTTAGATTATTAAGGTGTTTCTTAAAGACATTGATAGGTACAGGTCTAAAATTGAACTTCTCTATATTGGATATTTGCAGATTTAGTGAGGCCTGTTCCACATTTGCAGTTTCAGGATGTGTTTAATTAATTAGTTTGTCAATCAGGGTGATGGAGCATCCAACAAAATAATTATTAAAGGCATTTGCTACTTCTAAGGGAAGTTGCAGGGTTTGGTTGTCCACTTTGACAGTGGAGGGTTGGGAGTGGATTGGTGGCTTTTGTAAGTTATTTATGACTTTCCAAAACTTTCTAGGGTTTGATATGTTATTGTTTGGATTGTCACAGAAGTATTGTGCCTTGGCTTAATAAATTTAACAATTTTTTTGCACATCTATTTTTATTGAGCACACAGTGGGAGTAAAGGCATTAAACTGTCAGATACAGCAAAATGTTTAACTAAATAAGAGTACAAGAGTACCATATTAAGGGCCAGATTATGAGTGGGGCGCTAACAGCTGTGTGCAAGTGATATCAGGTTTATAGATTTTACCAAAATATCATATATATATATATATGTATTTATGAATAAATAAATAATCTATGTGAAGAACATTGGAATGGGGAATGCTAATATTCTCATGTCGGGTTAGCGCACTTGAGAAAACACAATCTGGTTTGCATGTGAGTAGGTTGTCATTTTTTTTCACTTTTCCTGCTTCCTTCTATGGGGGAATACGTTAAAGCGGGCACAATATTCGAAGTCCAGCTTTTAGCATGCATCAGGTTAGCACACGGACGAAAACCTTTTACTTTCAACTTGTAATACGAGTGCTACTCAAGGTGCACAAAACAAATACTTCTAGCGGAGTTAACACACGAGCTGGAGCAATATGTAGTGCTCCTCTGTAAATAATCTAAGAGCAGATAAATAAGGAAGCCTGGGAGACTGTTAAAAGGTTTAGGCAAGTAGAGGAAATCCCTGAAAATATAGGAGGGTTTAATTTTGCATGAAGAATATACCATGTTTAATTAACAACATGAAAATAGAGAGGGTGAAAATCATCCTCTAAGGTGTCACTCACTTAGAAAAACTCCTTACAACCAAAACATTGTTAGATAGATTGGCTCATCAATGCACACAGACACAACTTATCTAGATTAGTATATCATACAAAATGTATTAAAAATTAGATTCAATATGAAACACACACAGAATGTCCAGTCAAAGCGGCTATTGGAAAATCCAATTCAGGTGTGATTATTTTGTAGGTTGAAAGTTCGTAATTTCAAGGTAAAACTTCTAAGCATGCATGCAAATATCAATGAGCTGATCAGTATAAAAGGTTAGCGTGAAAGTTCATCTAGATCATTTATAGCTTGATGAAAGCAAATTTTGTATAAAGCACGCTGCATTTGAAAAGAACAAACAGTCCCACAGTATTTTTATGCAGCTGTGAGACTTATGTGTGTGCCTGCCACCAGCAGAAAGTGAGTATTTTCAAAATGCAACAATGTTACCTTGACTTCCATTCAGGTCTGTATATGGATTGTGGCTCAAATTTTGCCTTCCTTTTAGCCTTCAGGGGAAAATGTTCAATATTTCAAGGCAATGAAATGACAAACTGCTGCGTCTCTTAATCGAATACCACTGCAAAGTGTCCGCTACCTCGTAAGACGCTGTATTATGTTCACAGTGTTTTTCTCCTTACAGCACAGATGCCACAGCTTTAACTGCACTCAAGGCTTGCTGCTGGGCTGCAGGATAGTTCATTTCCTTGTTCGCACACACCGCACACACAAGCTGCTGCTTCTTCTTAGACAGGGTTCTGTGAGTGATCCGTTAGTTGTCTATGTGCGTTTCACCTATTATCCTTGGCGTGGAAATACTGGGCTTCATCAGGTCTACTTATTGCTTAGAGCACATCTCCTTTATTTGGTATGCTCCACCTCAATTTTGTTACAAATGTATAGTAATAGAATGTAGCAATTGGATACATCAAATACATTCTAAACAAACTCAAATAGCGGCCATCTCTAAGATATGATATATATTAAATATAGAACAATGGCGCTTGCTGATATGTATTTGTATTTTCAAAAGCTAAACATAAGTCCAAAACAATGGACAGTTTTCTAACCTTTTATTCCAAAAAGAGAAAAAGAATGGGATATTTGACACTTGTACAGGGTTTAAAAACTAACCCAACCTTATATAGAGTCCAAGTCCATATCATTACAAGAACATTAATATATGTGAGGAACCTTAATTACAAGAACATTAATATATGTGAGAAACCTTAATTACAAGAACATTAATTTATGTGAGGAAGCTTTTTTAGGATTCATACCATCTAGCTCTATATCTCTACTAGGAGGAGAAGAATATGGCCCCTATAACAGATTTATCTTAAACACATAAAAAATTTTTTTTGCAAAATGCAAAGTAACTGCAGATTCCTTAGATACTTATATGATGTACTTTAAACATCAATTCAAACAGCTTATATTGTTATGTATAGCTTAATTTCAATAACTTTTTGATAAATACATAGATATCTTTATACGGTACATTATTAAAGGGATATCAGGAAAAGTAGGAATTCAGAAGAAACTTGCAAACTCAAGTTTCTAATTTAACCCATGCGGAGAGAGGGTTCTTAGAGTGAACATCCATCTTGACTCCTTTTGGAGTACACTTGTCCTGATCCCCTCCTCTTCCTGAAATTATACCCTTATCAATTCCTATAAACTGTAAACAGTCAGTTTTTGATTCATGAATGTCAAAAAAGTGTCTCGCTACACTAGTATCTTTATTTGAGAGAATATCATCCTGATGCTTTCTAATTCTGTCTTTGATCTGTCTCTTAGTTTTCCCTACGTAGAATCTAGGGCAAGAACATGAGAGTAGATATACTACCCCAAAAAGTGTCACAATTTATGAAATGCCTAATGTTGTACATTTTTCCTCCAGTGCAAAATGTTTTTGATCTTCTCATAAAGGAACAGTACACACATATACCACAAGGAAAATGTCCTATTGTTTTATGTGCAGATAACCAATTCTCTGCTTTGTTAGATTTCACATAGTTACTCCTTACTAGTGAGTCTTTAACACTTAGGGCCCTTCTTGCTGTCAAACTAGGAGAGTCTCCAACCACCCTTCTAATACCATTATCTATTGCCAAATAGTGCCAATTTTTCTTTAGGATGGCATGGAGATTGTCCCACTGGCAGTTGTATTAAGTGATATATCTGATTCTATTAGTTTTATTTTTAACTTTTGCTCCATATAGTGTGGTTAAAGCCGCAGCATCTGTGCTGTAAAGAGAAAATTGCTGAGAACATAATACAGCTTTTTACGAGGAAGCAAACACCCTGCAGTGGTATTCGATTAAGAGACGCAGCGGTTTGCGGTCCTGTTGCCTTGAAATGTTGAACATTTTCCCCTGAATGCTAAAAGGAAGGCAGAATTTGAGCTGTAATCCATATACAGACCTGAATGGAAGTCAAGGTATCATTGTTGCATTTTGAAAATATGTAACAGTCTCTGTTGTAATATAAAGAAGTGTAACCATATGAACTCTCACTTTTTGCTGGTGGCAGGCACACACATAAGTCTCTCACAGCTGCATAAAAATATTGTGAGACTGTTTGTTCTTTTCAACTGCAGCGTGCTTTATACAAAATTTGATTTGATCAAGCTATAAATGATCTTCAACATTCTATGCATAGATGAACTTTCACGCTAACCTTTTATGCTGATCAGCTCATTGATATTTGCATGCATGCTTAGAAGTTTTACGTTGAAATTACAAACTTTTCACCTACACAATAATCACATCTGAATTCGATTTTCCAATAGCAACTTTGACTGGACATTCTGTGTGTGTTTCATATTGAATCTAATTTTTAATACATTTTGTATGATATACTAATCTAGATAAGTTGTGTCTGTGTGCATTGATGAGCCAATCTATCTAACAATGTTTTGGTTGTAAGGAGTTTTCAAAAAAGTGTGCTGAATTTCCTGTCTTTAAGTGAGTGACACCATAGTGGATGATTTTCACTCTCTCTGTTCGTGTTGTTTATTATAATATTTAAAGGGCCTGCACCTCTTCCACGTGAGGATTCTCTATAATTCTATAATTATAAAAATTGTATTATATTCCTTAAACAGCCACTAAGCACTAGTACCTACTCTGTATTAATACCATGTTTAATTGTTACTTTTTTTTAAATACATAGGAATCTATTCTAGGTGAATGGCAGGTGAATTGCATCTATGCCAGGTGAATGGCAGATGAATTGGAATGTTTCAATTCCCAACATTAACTATGCATTATGAACGGCCAAACCCAGTGGGTACCTATTGCAAGAGGAGCTGAGTTAGCCCTGCACATTACATAGCTAATGCTGTGTACAATTCACCTAAAATAGGAGAATTGCAGTTGAATTGTATGCAGCATTAACTATGCATTATGCAGGGCCAGCTCAGCTCTTCTTGCAGGGGATACTCACTGAGTTTGGCCCTTGAGAATGCATAGTTAATGAAAGATTTCAAATTACCTACAATTCACCTGCAATTCATGTCTTTGTGAATAGCGCCCATAATGCATTTTTACTTGAATATTCCTTTAAGATGTCTAATGTTATGCTGTGTTCATGATTCAGATGGGGCATGTAGTTTTAAACAACTTTCCAATTTACTTTTATCACCAATTTTGCTTTGTTCTCTTGGTATTTTTAGTTGAACGCTAAACCTAGGAGGTTCATATGCTAATTTCTTAGACCTTGAAGGCGCCTCTTATCTAAATGTATTTTGACCATTTTTCACCACTAGAGGGTGTTAGTTCATGTGTGTCATATAGATAACACTGTGCTCACACACGTGGAGTTTCCTAGGATTTAGCACTGATTGGCTACAATGCAAGTCTGTCAAAAGAACTGAAAAAGGGGGCAGTTTGCAGAGGCTTAGATACAAGATAATCACAGAGGTAAAAAGAGTATTAATATAAGAGAGAGTGACCGCAGCTCATGGCGTGCAAAGAGGTAACCCAGAAGTCAATCCTAAGCAGCAGGAACAAAAATATCCTCAGAGACCCGGAGTGCCGTAGCCTGAGCAGGGGATAAGTCTGCAACAATCAGAACAAGGCTAGAAGGAGTGGCAGGCACTACACCAAAACCCGTAGATTAAAATAAATACATTTTATGGAAACATCTGAAAAGGCAGACAGACCTGGCAGGAGCGGTGGACAGACAGTCTCACTTGTTTTGTGCCCCCTACAGGTGCTTACTCATAGACTACAGTTTATGTCAAAACCTACTCTATTTATAGGCAAAAACAGATTAACTGTTACACTGCCATATAGAAAAAAAGGTTAAAAACAGAATACACCAACCTAAACACAGAATATATGATAAATTAGCATTATAAAAGGCACATATTATTCTAACAGATCAACTGAATTTGAAATGGATACTTAAATAATAATTAACTTATGTTTCAAAGTGCAACAAGCTCAAATTATACAATTTATACAATATCATTATCCGTCAGTCCTTCAAGAGACATATAAGGTAAGATAAATTTGATTAAATCATGACTCATAAGAATATATCATTGAAAAAATGATTATATTAATATAACTGTGTTGGTTATGCAAAACTGGGTAATGGATAATAAAAAAAAAAATCTATATTTTGAAACAATAAAAATTCTGGTGTAGACTGTCCCTTTAAATGAGTTTATTTCTCTATTTTTTTATTTACAACTAAAAGTTGATAAGTACTTTAAAAAATGCCTCTTTTGTTCTGGTATCTGGATGCTGAAAGTTGCTGAATCACTGTTTCATTAGTATGGGTTGCTTTATGGATCCCGACAAGATGATTTTGCATGTTTTAGTCAATTTCATACTAGCAATTTAAAAAAATAGCTTTCCTTGAGTTGGTTGATTATGCTGTTAAATGTTATGGCTATTGAAAATGCTGCATTGGCAGTTCATTATTGAAACTCATTTAAAACGCAATTCTTTATGCCTTCATATTTTAATGACTGTGCCATTGCTTGCTGTATGATCCATTCATATTTATTGGTATAGTGCAACCATTTGGTTTGTATACTGTAAAAATCAATTGTTATCATTGAAGAAGGAAATGAACAACTAAGTTAAATAACAGTTAAATGTCTAGAGTTTATTTTAATATCTAGAATCTGATCTCTTCCAAAAGGAGACGATTATAAAGCCAACAGTACTACATTATAAAAATATACAGATATATTTGGCTTATGTATTGTGTTATACCTAACAGAATAGCTGAAATTTAAAGTCAGAAATGTGCTTTATATTACATATTCTACTCCTATGTTTAACATACATTAATATTCAGTTACTATTATATGAATCATATTTTCTAAGCTATGTGCCCATTTAAATCTCAGTATTCTTAAACCTAATGGACTAGATTACAAGTGGTGCGTTAATGTTAGCAATATTCTGATCACGCTAACTATAAAGAAAGTAATCAGTTGCACTCGAGGGCAAACAAAATTTGCACTCAACAGATTAACGCAACTGAAGGCCTACCTATAAATTATAAAGGTTAAAAAAAAAACATATCAAAACACATTAAAACAAACTATTTTTAAGAGTTAAAAGGGACATGGTATATGTCAAGGTATTTGACTGGAATAGGTTATAATGTATAATGTATGTAATGTATGTAATCTATAAACATGTCTAAATATGAGCATGTGTGTGTATATATATTTATATATATATATATATATATATATATATATATATATATATATATATATATATAAAGACACATGTATATATATATATATATATATATATATAAAAATATATATACACACACATGCTCATATTTAGACATGTTTATACATTACATACATTACATACATTATACATAATGTATATATATATATATATATATATATATATATATATATATATATATATACTTAATAAAAAAATAGGGCATTTTATTTCTGTGATTTAATTATCAAACATCCACCTGATAGATACATAATAATCATATCATAACATCCTAAAATAATCTAAACTGCTATTAGCAAGACTAAAGACAAATGCCCTTGAAACGTGTGTACATATTGATACTAAACAAGCTTATAATGTTGCAAGCAAAATATCATACTGTTGCTTTAAGGGAAGCAAGAGACTTTTAAATGTTTTAGATGTACATTATAATGGAAATGTTCCCTTTTCATCAAAGGCAGTCCCATATATATATATATAAAGAGGTGCACCTCATTGTTATGTATTTAAAGCTCTCATATGAAATTTAAAGCTGTGATCAGTTTGACGATATTGTGCCTGCTGACCGCGGTTTCCACCACACTTAAAGTGAAGGTAAAGTGAAAGGCTCTATTCTACATAATTACTGTTATCAAGCAAAATAAATATAACTTTCATTCATCAATTTTTACAAATCTTTAGATTACCTGAGATATCGGATATTATTTTCGTGTATTCGGCTTTCCGAAAATCAACCCGTGCAATTCTTTTTTTTTATAAACAACGATCACGTTGTTGAGCCATCCAATTGATTCTTAGGCCGTTAGGCGGCCGTCAATTTACGTCATCATTACATGGCTCTTGATGCGCATGCGGGACATCTTCTACTTCGCATTTGCCAAGCGCGCGTCCACGTTTTGCGCATGCGCAGTAAAAACTTGAGTTTGTGGGCAGATTTTGTACAGCATAGGAACTCAGACGGCAACTAATTTGAAGCATTTGTAGCGCTCCGATTACCGCAAGCATCTCTTTTTTTATTGGTAAGTCTAAAACAATCAATGATCAATTCAAAGATCAATGTAAAAAAATGATGCGCATGCGCGATTGTTCCATGCTCGATGTGCACGAGCTTAGTAGACACATATAGAGCGGGTGGGACCGCTCTATACGTCACAGAAACCCGGAAATGGAGGATGGGAGGAGAATCAACAGGGAACGGTAATAGAAATATAGTTTGAAAAATACCCAAATAAATAATTATTTTTTTAAAATAAACCTAGCGACTGTTCTTGATTTAGTAAAAGGATCATAAATATGATTGCTGGTTAACAAAACTTTACCTTCACTGGTCTATAGGCTTCTTCTTTTTTGAAGTGTCACTTTTTGTTAAAACAGCTACGGCTAGATTTAGAGTTTTGTCTGTAAAGACCTGCGTAGCTAATGCCGCTTTTTTCCCAACGCACCCTTAAGACAACGCTGGTATTTAGAGTTGTCTGAAGGGCTGCGTTAGGCTCCAAAAAGGGTGCGTTGAACCTAATGTACCACCACTTCAACCCTCAATACCAGCATTGCTTACGGTAGCGGTAAGCAGCTAAAACGTGCTTGTGCGTGATTCCCCCATAGGAAACAATGGGGCAGTTTGGGATGAAAATAAACCTAACACCTGCAAAAAAGCAGCGCTCAGCTCCCAACGCAGCCCCATTGTTTCCTATGGGGAAACACTTTCTAAGTCTGCACCTAACACCCTAACATGAACCCTGAGTCTAAACACCCCTAACCTTACACTTATTAACCCCTAATCTGCCGCCCCCGCTATCGCTGACACCTGCATTATATTATTAAAGCCTAATCTGCCGCTCCATACACCGCCGCAACCTACAACATCGCCGAGCCCTATATTATATTTATTAACCCCTAATCTGCCCCCCCCAACGTCGCCGCTACCTTACCTACACTTATTAACCCGAAATCTGCCGACTGGACCTCGCCGCTACTCTAATAAAGTTATTAACCCCTAAACCGCAGCACTCCCGCCTCGCAAACCCTATAATAAATAGTATTAACCCCTAATCTGCCCTCCCTAACATCGCCGCCACCTAACTTCAAGTATTAACCCCTAATCTGCCAACCGGACCTTGCCGCTACTCTAATAAATGTATTAACCCCTAAAGCTAAGTCTAACCCTAACACCCCCCTAAGTTAAATATAATTTTAATCTAACAAAATAAATTAAATATTATTAACTAAAGTATTCCTATTTAAAGCTAAATACACCTGTAAAATAAACCCTAATATAGCTACAATATAACAAATTATTATATTGTAGCTATTTTAGGATTTATATTTATTTTACAGGCAACTTTGTATTTATTTAAACTAGGTACAATAGCTATTAAATAGTTATTTACTATTTAATAGCTACCTAGTTAAAATAATTACAAAATTGAGGGCGTGTCCATGCAGTGTCCGGAAGAGGACGCATTTTCTGTAGGCTCCAGCAAGATCCTTAATAATCCGCCGATAATTATACTTTTAACAGCTGGATTAGGAGCACACTATACAACACCTAATAGCTCTAGTAATTGTGACCTAGTGTGTCTTTTCCTGGCTGTTTTTATGACACTGGGAGCCCAGATCGGAACATATAAGCCTTAGGCGGCGGCCTGCTACTACAAGGCATCCACCTCCCCCCAGTGAAGAACTGGGTCATCAGTGCTGTCTGCATATATGGACTTACTGAACCTCTTCAATATTCATCACAGACTGGACAATAACCTGACCTGCTGTCTAGCACAATATTTATTGCAACCAGAACCAAGACACAGAGAAGACATAACCTTAAAGTGTGGCAGACATGATGGAAGAGAACTGTCTAGAATACACCGAGGACTTTCCTGCTAAACTAGTGTCCCTCATGCACAAGCTTATAGAGGGGGCCCCATATGACTATTTGATGGCACGCATATCAGAGGAAAAAGATACAGTGAGCTACTTGAAGGAACAAGCGGAGACAAAAAAGGACAACTACACCAGCACTGCCGATGACCTACCTATACCGAGAGAGCAGCACAGTGCAGAGCAGACCTCTCTGGCCTCAGACACTTTCAAAGCGGAACCTCCACGCATCGCTACAGCCCTGACACTACCGGTCTCAGCCATGATGCCAGCCCGAGGAGGACTCAAATCCTGGACGGGTGGGCTCTCAAATTATGGAGGATACCTATAGCGGTGAGCAGCGATGGGGGGCTGCCCCGGCAATAACCACATTGAATAGGGAGCAGAGAGGAATACCTAAAACGAGCAAAACCGCAACCGGATCAGACCTCCTGCAGTCAATTCCATCAGCCAATCAGAAAATTCCTACCTTAATTCCGATTGGCTGATAGAATCCTATCAGCCAATCGGAATTCGAGGGACGCCATCTTGGATGACGTCCCTTAAAGGAACAGTCATTCGTCGTTCAGTCGTCGGTCCGGATGGATGTTCCGCGCTGGAGGTCTTCAGGATCCTGCCGCTTCGCTCCGGATGGAAGACCATAGAAGATGCCGCCTGGATGATGACTTCAATCGGATGGAAGTGCCTCTTCTGCCCCGCTTGGATGAAGACTTTGACCGGATCATGGACCTCTTCAGCCCCCCGCTTGGGCTTGGATCAGGACATCGGAGGAGCTCTTCAGGACGGATCGGTGAACCTGGATGGTGAAGACAAGGTAGGAAGATCTTCAGGGGCTTAGTGTTAGGTTTATTTAAGGGGGGTTTGGGTTAGATTAGGGGTATGTGGGTGGTGGGTTGTAATGTTGGGGGGGGGTATTGTATTTATTCTTTTACAGGCAAAAGAGCTGAAATTCTTGGGGCATGCCCCGCAAAGGGCCCTGTTCAGGGCTGGTAAGGTAAAAGAGCTTGTAACTTTTTAAATTTAGAATAGGGTAGGGAATTTTTTTTTTTGGGGGTCTTTGTTATTTTATTAGGGGGCTTAGAGTAGGTGTAATTAGTTTAAAATTGTTGTAATATTTTTCTTATGTTTGTAAATATTTTTTTTATTTTTTGCAACTTAGTTCTTTTTTATTTTTTGTACTTTAGCTAGTTTATTTAATTGTATTTATTTGTAGGAATTGTGTTTAATTAATTTATTGATAGTGTAGTGTTAGGTTAATTGTAGGTAATTGTAGGTAGTTTATTTAATTATTTTATTGATAGGGTAGTGTTAGGTTTAATTATATCTTAGGTTAGGATTTATTTTACAGGTAAATTAGTTATTATTTTAACTAGGTAACTATTAAATAGTTCTTAACTATTTAATAGCTGTTGTACCTGGTTAAAATAATTACAAAGTTGCCTGTAAAATAAATATTAATCCTAAAATAGCTATAATATAATTATAATTTATATTGTAGCTATATTAGGATTTATTTTACAGGTAAGTATTTAGCTTTAAATAGGAATAATTTATTTAATAAGAGTTAATTTATTTCGTTAGATGTAAATTATATTTAAGTTAGGGGGGTGTTAGTGTTAGGGTTAGACTTAGCTTTAGGGGTTAATCCATTTATTAGAATAGCGGTGAGCTCCGGTCGTCAGATTAGGGGTTAATAATTGAAGTTAGGTGTCGGCGATGTTAGGGAGGGCAGATTAGGGGGTTAATACTATTTATTATAGGGTTAGTGAGGCGGGTTAGGGGTTAATAACTTTATTATAGTAGCGCTCAGGTCCGCTCGTCAGATTAGGGGTTAATAAGTGTAGGCAGGTGTCGGCGACGTTGAGGGGGGCAGATTAGGGGTTAATAAATATAATATAGGGGTCGGCGGTGTTAGGGGCAGCAGATTAGGGGTACATAGGGATAACTTAGGTGGCGGCGCTTTGTGGTCGGAAGATTAGGGGTTAATTATTTTAAGTAGCTGGCGGCGACGTTGTGGGGGGCAGGTTAGGGGTTAATAAATGTAATACAGGGGTCGGCGGGGTTAGGGGCAGCAGATTAGGGGTACATAAGTATAACGTAGGTGGCGGTCGGCAGATTAGGGGTTAAAAATTTTAATCGAGTGGCGGCGATGTGGGGGGAGCTCGGTTTAGGGGTACATAGGTAGTTTATGGGTGTTAGTGTACTTTAGGGTACAGTAGTTAAGAGCTTTATGAACCGGCGTTAGCCAGAAAGCTCTTAACTCCTGCTATTTTCAGGCGGCTGGAGTTTTGTCGTTAGAGCTCTAACGCTCACTTCAGAAACGACTCTAAATACCGGCGTTAGAAAGATCCCATTGAAAAGATAGGATACGCAAATGGCGTAGGGGGATCTGCGGTATGGAAAAGTCGCGGCTGAAAAGTGAGCGTTAGACCCTTTAATCACTGACTCCAAATACCAGCGGGCGGCCAAAACCAGCGTTAGGAGCCTCTAACGCTGGTTTTGACGGCTACCGCCGAACTCCAAATCTAGGCCATAGGGATTAGGTAATATGAACATCAGGCAGTGTTAATTTGCGGACATAACAACCTCTTATCAAATATACTTACAAAACCATGTTTGTCAGAGGTAGATAACAGAACAGTGCCCTGCATGTCCAGATATAGCCTTTTATAGAATCATATTTTATTTTGATGCAAATGAAAATAATGCTAATTAAAACTGAGGAGAGTAGCATGTCAACATGCTAACACACCTAAGCCCCTCACGACTGTATTTTCTCCTGCCTGCATTTTTCATCAGAAGGTGTACTGCATATATATATTGGAATCCTTTTGTTATGAATTAACTATTAACCCTCTGAAAGTACACAACTTTGATTACTACACTGCTTAGTACAGCCGAAGCCACTGTTTATAACCCGCAATGTACCCAAGGGATCTTAGAGTAGGTAACATGAATAACAGGCAGTACTAAGTTGCAGGTACAGCAACCTCTTGCAGGGGAAGAAACCTTAGGCATAAATCATATCAAGCAAGTGGTAGCACCTTTATTTACTTGTAACCTGTTCCATCAATTTTTTCCTTTCCTTTTTATTTTTTATATGTATGGAATCCCTATACAGCAAAATCCTCCTTATTCTTAGAAATATATGCTTGCTCGCAATATCAAATATATTTACAATACCAGGTCTATCAGATGCGGACATCAGAATAATACTTATCTTGCCCAGTCATAACCTTTTATAGTATCATATTTTATTTTGAGTAACATGAATATAATGTTAGTAAAATGTAAACACGAATGTGTTCCCATGTTTTTACTGTATCCTGCCTGCACTTTCTTTCTTTTTATCCTATCAGAATGTGTATCATATAGATATGTATATTGGAACCTTATTGTTATGCATAAAATCCTCAATAAAAATATTTAAAATAAATAAATAAATAATTACAAAATTACCTGTAAAATAAATCCTAACCTAAGTTACAATTAAACCGAACACTACACTATCAATAAATAAATTAAATCAATTAACTACAAGCACCTACAATTACCTACAATTAAATAAACTAAACTAAATTACCAAAAAAACCCACTAAATTACAAAAAATAAAAAAGATTACAAGAATTTTAAGCTAATTACACCTACTCTAAGCCCCTAATAAAATAACAAAGCCCCCCAAAATAAAAAACAGCACTATTACCAGCCCTTGAAAGGGCTTTTTGCGGTTCATGCCCCAAAGAAATCAGCTCTTTTGCCTGTACAAAAAACACAATACCACCCCCCAACATTACAACCCACCACCCACATACCCCTACTCTAACCCAAACCCCCCTTAAATAAACCTAACACTACCCCCCTGAAGATCTCCCTACCTTGGTTCGTGTTCACCCAGCCGGGCACCGATGGACCAAAAGAGGACATCCAGAGCGGCAGAAGTCTTCATCCTATCCAGGCAGAAGAGGACATCCGGACCGGTAGACATCTTCATCCAAGCGGCATCTTCTATCTTCATCCATCCGGAGCGGATCCATTCTTCTTACACGACGCCTACTCGCTGAATGAAGGTTCCTTTAAATTATGTCATCCAAGATGGCGTCCATCGAATTCCGATTGGCTGATAGATTCTCGGAATTAAGGTAGGAAAAATCTGATTGGCTGATTGAATCAGCCAATCAGATTCAAGTTCAATCGGATTGGCTGATCCAATCAACCAATCAGATTGAGCTTGCATTCTATTGGCTGTTCCGATCAGCCAATAGAATGCAAGCTCAATCTGATTGGCTGATTGGATCAGCCAACCCGATTGAACTTGAATCTGATTGGCGGATTCAATCAGCTAATCAGATTTTTCCTACCTTAATTCCGATTGGCTGATAGAATCCTATCAGCTAATCAGAATTCAAGGGACGCCATCTTGGATGACGTCATTTAAAGGAACCTTCATTCAGCGAGTAGGCTTCATGGAAGAAGGATGGATCTGCGTCGGCTGGAAGAAGATGGCTCCTCTCCGCTCCGGATGGATGAAGATAGAAGATGCCGCTTGGATGAAGATGTCTACCGGTCCGGATGTCCTCTTCTGCCCGGATAGGATGAAGACTTCTGCTGCTCCGGATGTCCTCTTTTGGTCCATCGGTGCCCGGCTGGGTGAACACGACTCAAGGTAGGGAGATCTTCAGGGGGGGTAGTGTTAGGTTTATTTAAGGGGGGTTTGGGTTAGAGTAGGGGTATGTGGGTGGTGGGTTGTAATGTTGGGGGGTGCTATAGTGGGTTTTTTTACAGGCAAAAGAGCTGATTTCTTTGGGGCATGCCCCGCAAAAAGCCCTTTTAAGGGCTGGTAATAGAGCTGTTAATTTTTTAATTTAGATTAGGGTAGGGAATTTTTTTTTATTTTGGGGGGATTTGTTATTTTATTAGGGGGCTTAGAGTAGGTGTAATTAGCTTAAAATTCTTGTAATCTTTTTTTATTTTTGTAATTTAGTGGGGTTTTTTTGTAATTTAGTTTAGTTTATTTAATTGTAGGTAATTGTAGGTACTTGTAGTTAATTGATTTAATTTATTTATTGATAGTGTAGTGTTAGGTTTAATTGTAACTTAGGTTAGGATTTATTTTACAGGTAATTTTGTAATTATTTTAACTAGGTAGCTATTAAATAATAAATAACTATTTAATAGCTATTGTACCTAGTTTAAATAAATACAAAGTTGCCTGTAAAATAAATATAAATCCTAAAATAGCTACAATATAATAATTTGTTATATTGTAGCTATATTAGGGTTTATTTTACAGGTACGTATTTAGCTTTAAATAGGAATACTTTAGTTAATAATATTTAATTTATTTAGTTAGATTAAAATTATATTTAATTTAGGGGGTTGTTAGGGTTAGAATTAGCTTTAGGGGTTAATACATTTATTAGAGTAGCAGCGAGGTCCGGTCGGCAGATTAGGGGTTAATAAGTGTAGGTAAGGTAGCAGCGACATTGGGGGGGGGGGGCAGATTAGGGGTTAATAAATATTATGTAGGTGTTGGCGATGTTAGGGGCAGTAGATTAGGGGTTCATAGGGATAATGTAGGTGGCGGCGGTGTGCGGTCGGCAGATTTGGGGTTAAAAATATTTATTATAGTGGCGGCGATGTGGGGGGGCCTCAGTTTAGGGGTACATAGGTAGTTTATGGGTGTTAGTGTACTTTATAGCACAGTAGTTAAGAGCTTTATAAACCGGCGTTAGCCCATAAAGCTCTTAACTACTGACTTTTTTCTGCGGCTGGAGTCTTGTCGGTAGAGGCTCTACCGCTCACTTCAGCCAAGACTCTAAATACCAGCGTTAGGCAGATCCCATTGAAAAGATAGGATACGCAATTGGCGTAAGGGAATCTGCGGTATGGAAAAGTCGCGGCTTGAAAGTGAGCGTTAGACCCTTTCCTGCCTGACTCTAAATACCAGCGGCCGGCCAAAACCAGCGTTAGGACCCCTTAACGCTGCTTTTGATGGCTAACGCAGAACTCTAAATCTAGCCGCTAGTATTCCCAGCAAAATTTTTCACGTAGGATATTACTTGTGGGGCTAGTCACTGTGAGTACACATATTACCTCCTCCAGAGCTGTTTAGAAAGTTCACTGTTCCCCATCGGCTCATCCGTTATGCTGCTAACAGCTAAATCCACACTGTTTGAACCTAATGCTCTGCAACATATGTTCACCTGAGCCAATTACTGGTTGTTTGGAAAGTGATCATCTTGGTCAGGTAGGTTGCGATCAGCCATAGAGCGCCCTGTTTGTGATGTCATCTTTTTCTTTTTTAGTTAACCGTGAAAGCCCCAAAGTGATCTTTTATGAACATACAAATTTGAATAAAAGGTTTTCCTTGCCTCATACTTCATGCTCATATCTTTACTCCTTTGAGAGTTAACTTGCTCCTTAACTTTGCATGCTTGCAGCAATGTTAGTATCCATTTCATAAGAAACCAGTCCTCTCCCGAAGACTCTTTGCCAAAGACTTGTTCGTTTCACCCCTGCTTGCAATCTGAACTGGGGCATCGTCGTTGTCAAAGAGTCTTCATGAGAGGACTGGTTTCTTTTGAAATGGATACTAACATTGCTGAAAGCATGCAAAGTTAAGGAGCAAGCTAAATTCTCAAAGGAGTAAAGATATGAGCATGAAGTAAGTGGCAAGGAAAACCTTTTATTCAAATTCGTATGTTCATAAAAGGATCACTTTGGGGCTTTCACGGTTAAGTAAGTGAAAAAGAAAAAGATGACGTCACAAACAGGGCGCTCTATGGCTGATCGCAAACTACCTGACCCCGATTATCACTTTCCAAACAACCAGTAATTGGCTCAGGTGAGCATATGTTGCAGAGCATTAGGTTCAAACAGTGTGGATTTAGCTGTTAGCAGCATAACGGATGAGCCGGTGGGGAACAGTGAACATTCTAAACAGCTCTGGAGGACTAGCCCCACAAGTAATTTCCTACGCGAAATATTTTACAGGGAATACTAGCTGTTTTAACAAAAAGTGACACTTCAAAAAAGAAGAAGCTTATAGACCTTAAGTGCGGTGGAAACCGCGGTCAGCAGGCACAATATCGTCAAACTGATCCCAGCTTTAAATTTCATTTCACCTATTTATATATATGGGACTGCCTTTGATTTAAAGGGAACTTTTCCATTATAATGTGCATCTAATACATTTGTCTTGCAAACAGGCGGATGTTTGATAATTAAATCACAGAAATAAAAAGCCCTATTTTTCATAAATAGTGCTAAATTCCCTTACTTTTGGATATAAAGTAGATTATTTGTTTTATCCAGATCTTTCTTCTAAGGCCTTATATATATATATATATATATATATATATATATATATATATATATATATATATATATATATATATATTAGTTTATCTCAGAAGTGTCCAGAATATTTAGCAGTGTATTCCAATAATATTAGGGATAATCTATGAACATTAATAAATTATAATAAGAAAATTATCTACAGCAATACCACCAAAATAATAAAGTAGGATCTCAGCTGTGCACTCCAGTAAAATGTTATATAATTCTGCAGTGCACTCCAGAATAATGATGTTGAGGTGTTGAGTTATTAATGACAATAAAAATATTATATAATATTAATATTTAATCCCAAATTAAAATACATTTCCAAATTCTGTTTGGTAAAGATTATAGACACAGCAACTATATTTATGCAGTAAACAGGGTATCAATTATGACCAGATTTATATGACTGATTATTACAATATTAAAATATAAAGCAAGCTATAGAAATATTTAGATTAATTAATATTCAATAAAATCATAATTTCCCTGTATATGGACACGATATTACTTAGAAATTAACCTTAACCCAAAAATGAATTAATATCAAGTATCACAATTAAAATGAAATAGAACAATTTATAACTAGCCAGTAACATCAACCAAATACACAATATGGATTACTTACTTAACAATGCTTGGTTAGCAAATATAGGCCAGATATTACAATTAAAGTCTTAGCTTAAAGGGACACTAATCACAATTTTTTTCTTTAATGATTCAGATAGAGAATTTTAAGCAACCTTCTAATTTACTCCTATTATCAAATTAGATTATGCTCTATCTGAATCATGAAAGAAAAAAGTCGGGTTCAGTGTCCCTTTTAATCCAACAAATCTAATAGAATTTCCAGGAAGTATAATGTAACTATCTAACCCAAAAATAGTTGTATATAGCTTCAAGTTATACACCAGAGATATGTATACACTATTAGCAAATCAATATATTAATCAATGCACTAGCAATAAGTACAATCTAGCTAACTTCAAATACAATTTCCAAAATATATTACAGTAATGTAAACTAAATTTATGATTATTAAATACAAACCCCATTTTTCCTCAATAGTAAATTCAATTAAGGCTAATAAAATTATTATATAGAATACACTGATCTATTTAATATTAGATAAAAAATATAATATACACCTTTAAATCACAGCTTCAATTACACTACTGCTATAAAGATTATTTAGCTATAGTAAATATTTAACATTTAATTCCTATTGCTATGTTACCAGTTAGCAAGATAGCAAGGTTTCAGATTTCGGCACCTAGAGTTTTTCACTGTCATATACTGTATGAATATATTCACAATATGGAAAAATCCAGATAGCCCAAAGTTTTCTCTCTTTGCACAAAGAGAGTGTTCCAACAAGGTCAAGAGACTGCCTCTATCAGAGACTGCAAACAAATAAAATAAGGCCCCTTCTCTTCCCATGTGCAGAGCTTTTGTCTCTAACATAGCTCCTCCTCCATTCTTAATCACCCAATGAAAAATGCATTCAGGGTGTGATCAGCAGCTCTCATAGGTCACTTGCTTTGCCCTTTGGTAAGGTATAATTTTCATAGAATTAAATACCTCTGGCTGCATTACTCAGGTTCGGCCATTAGGGGGTGCAGGACCTACCTGTGAGTTTTATTTTTCTTATTTTTCTAAAAATATTATCACCTAGATTACAAGTTTTGCATTAACAGGGGTGCGGTGCTAACGAGCAGTTTGTGCTCACCACTCACTTACAGACAGCGCTGGTATTACGGGTTTTTACAAACCTGGCGTTAACCGCAAAAAAGTGAGTGAAGAGCAAAATTTTGTTCCACATCTCACCTCAATACCAGCGCTGCTTAAGTCAGCAGTGAGGTGGCTGAACGTGCTCATGCACGATTTCACCATAGGAATTAATGGGGGAGAGCCGGGTGAAAAAAAACCTAACACCTGCAAAAAAGCAGCGTAAAGTTACTAATGCAGCCCCATTGATTCCTATGGGGAAATACTTTTTATGTCTATACCTAACACCCTAACATGAACCCCGAGTCTAAACACCCCTAATATTACACTTATTAACCCCTAATCTGCCACCCCCGACATCGCCGACACCTACATTATAATATTAACCCCTAATCTGCCGCTCCGGACACCGCCGCCACCTACATTATAGTTATGAACCCCTAATCTGCTGCCCCCAACATCGCCGAACCCAGCATTATATTTATTAACCCCTAATCTGCTGCCCACAACGCCGCCGGCACTATAATAAAGTTATTAACCGCTAAACCTAAGTCTAACCCTAACCCCCCCTAACTGAAATATAATTTTAATAAATCTAAATAAAATTACTACAATTACCTAAATTTAAAACTAAATACTTACCTATAAAATAAACCCTAAGATAGCTACAATATAACTAATAGTTACATTGTAGCTATCTTAGGGTTTATTTTTATTTTACAGGCAACTTTGTATTTATTTTAACTAGGTACAACAGTTATTAAATAGTTATTAACTATTTAATAACTACCTAGTTAAAATAAAGACAAATTTACCTGTAAAATAAAACCTAACCTATGTTACAATTACACCTAACACTACACTATAATTAAATAAATTCCCTAAACTAAATACAATTAATTACAATTTAAAAAAAAATTATCTAAAGTACGGAAAAAAACAAACACTAAATTACATAAAATAATAAAATAATTACAAGATTTTTAAACTAATTACACCTACTCTAATCCCCCTAACAAAATAAAAAAGCCCCCCAAAATAAAAAAAGCCCTACCCTACACTAAATTACAAATAGCCCTTAAAAGGGCCTTTTTGCGGGGCATTGCCCCAAAGTAATCAGCTCTTTTACAAGTAAAGAAAATTACAACCCCCCCATCATTAAAACACACCACCCACGCAACCAACCCTACTCTAAAACCCATCCAATCCCCCCTTAACCCTTTAAGGACACAGCTTTCAGTTTGCTCAATTGTTTTATGACGGAAAAATTCCGTCATATGTCCTTAAGAGGTTAAAAAAACCTAACACTAACCCCGTCTTCACCCAACCGAGCAGAAGTGGTTCTCCAGACGGGCAGAAGTCTTCATCCAAGCCGGGCAGAAGAGGTCCTTCAGACGGCATCTTCTATCTTCATCCATCCAGCCCGGAGCGGGTCCATCTTCAAGACATCCGACACGGAGCATCCTCTTCAAATGACGGCTGACTGAAGAATGAAGGTTCCTTTAAATGACATCATCCAAGATGGCATCCCTTCAATTCTGATTGGCTGATAGAATTCTCTCAGCCAATCGTAATTAAGGTGCATCAGCCAATAGGATTTTTTCTACCTTAATTCCGATTTGCTGATAGAATTCTATCAGCCAATCGGAATTGAAGGGACGCCATCTTGGATGACGTCATTTAAAGTAACCTTCATTCTTCAGTAGGCCATCGTTTGAAGAGGATGCTCCGCGTTGGATGTCTTGAAGATGGATGAAGATAGAAGATGCTGTCTGGATGAAGACTTCTGCCCGTCTGGAGGACCACTTCTGCTCGGTTGGGTGAAGACGTCTCATGGTAGAGTGATCTTCAAGGGGTTAGTGTTAGGTTTTTTTAAGGGGGGATTGGGTGGTTTAGAGAAGGGTTGGTTGTGTGGGTGGTGGGTTTTAACGTTGGGGGCGGGGTGTAATTTTTTTTACAGGTAAAAGAGCTGATTACTTTGGGGCAATGCCCCGCAAAAGGCCCTTTTAAGGGCTATTTGTAATTTAGTGTAGGGTAGGGCTTTTTTATTTTAGGGGGCTTATTTATTTTGTTAGTGGGATTAGAGTAGGTGTAATTAGTTTAAAAATCTTGTAATTATTTTATTATTTTCTGTAATTTAGTGGGTTTTTTTTTTTGTACTTTATATAATTTATTTAAATTGTAATTAATTATATTTAGTTTAGGGAATTTATTTAATTATAGTGTTGTCTTTATTTTAACTAGGTAGTTATTAAATAGTTAATAACTATTTAATAACTGTTGTACCTAGTTAAAATAAATACAAAGTTGTCTGTAAAATAAAAATAAACCCTAAGATAGCTACAATGTAACTATTAGTTATATTGTAGCTTGCTTAGGGTTTATTTTATCGATAAGTATTTAGTTTTAAATAGGAATAATTTAGTGAATTGTAGTAATTTTACTTTGATTTATTTAAATTATATTTAAGTTAGGGGGGTTAGGGTTAGGGTTAGACTTAGGTTTAGGGGGTTAACAATTTTATAATAGTGGCGACGACGTTGGGGGCGGCAGATTAGGGGTTAATAAATGTAGGTAGGTGGCGGGTTTAGGGGTTAGATTAGGGGTTAATAATATTTAACTAGTGTTTGCGATGCAGGAGTGCGGCGGTTTAAGGGTTAATATATTTATTATAGTGGCGGCGAGGTCCGGTTCGGCAGATTAGTGGTTAAAATATTTATTTTATTGTTTGCGATGTGGGGGGGGGGCCTCGGTTTTGGGGTTAATAGGTAGTTTATGGGTGTAAGTGTACTTTTTAGCACTTTAGTTAAGAGTTTTATGCTACGGCATTGTAGTGTAAAACTCTTAACTACTGACTTTAAAATGCGGTATCAGTCTTGACAGGAGAGGATCTACCGCTCACTTTTGGTCAGACTCGTAATACCGGCACTATGCAAGTCCCATTGAAAATATAGGATACGCAATTGACGCAAGTGGATTTGCGGTATTTCCGAGTCTGGCCAAAAAAGTGAGCGGTGAGCCTGTTATTTCAAGACTCGTAATACCAGAGGGGCGTTAAAAAGCAGCGTTGGGACCTCTCAATGCTGCTTTTTAACCCTAATGCAAGACTCGTAATCTAGCCGTATATTTTTCAAATACAGAAGTATATATTTTTTCAGATATTTTTTATAAAGTGTTCATTTAAATACACCCATGATCTCACATTTTAGTAAAACATTAGGTCATAGTGATATGGACTATATACTTGAACTGAATGTATTTATTTTATTTGAGGATCACAGGCATACATTTCAGAGTTAATAAGTATGTCAAATTATATTTTGTACGTGATTATTTTATTTTAATGTATTTTTCCCTGTGACTTATATACATGTTTTGTGAACTTGTTTGGGGGCATTCTCTCAAATATAGCCTGTATTGTTGCTGTTCATTAACCTCAATAAAAAAAATAAAAAAAATAAATAAAAAGAAAGTAGAAGAAAGACTTTCATGCATGAAAATACAAATAATAAAAAGTATCAAAATCCCCCAAAAAGTTAAAAAATAAATAAACATAGTGATAAAGTCTTCTAATAAGTGTAAGAGTAGGGTTAAAAGGAAATTAAAAAATGTAACTTTTTTGGTTAGAGCTTGCTCAGAAGCAACATTGCACTAATATAAGCTAACTGGTTATTGGTGGCTTCATCAATTAAATACATAGCGGTCGATCACAATCTATAGGCAATTTTCTCCCCCAATTTTGTTTTTGCTATCCGGATGAATTGGGAGCTGAGTTCCTCGAGTGATCACAATGCTATATTGTATTGTTTGTTTAAAGGGACATTAAACCCAAAAAAATTATTTCATGATTCAGATAGAAAATACAATTTTAAACAACATTCCAATTTACTTCTATTATCTAATTTGCTTAATTTTTTATATATCTTTTGTTAAAGAAATAGCAATGCACATGGGTGAGCCAATCACATGAGGCATCTATGTGCAGCCATCAATCAGAAGCTACTGAGCCTATCTAGATATGCTTTTCAGGAAAGAATATCAAGAGAATTAAGCACATTAGATAATAGAAGTAAATTAGAAAGCTGTTTAAAATGGTATTCTCCTTCTGAATCATGAAAGAAACATTTTGGGTTAAATGTCCCTTTAAAGCCCACCACCAAGATCATGTTTTTAAACGAATAGCTTCCCAAAATGAATTTTTGTGTGTCAAGTACCTCTTTTAGAAATTGAAACAGGGAGGTTTCTTGAACCTAAACACATACAATAGCCCATTCACATCTCTTAAAGGACCAGTCAACACAGTAGAGTTGCATAATCAACAAATGCAAGATAACAAGACAATACAATAGCACTTATTTTAAACTTCAAATGAGTAGTAGATATTTTTTCTGACAATTTTACAAGTTATGTCTATTTCCACTCCCCCTGTACCATGTGGCAGCCATCAGCCAATCGCAAATGCATACACGTACCATGTGACAGCCACCAGCCAATCACAAATGCATACATGCTTATTCTGTGAATTCTTGCACATGCTCAGTAGGTGCTGGTGGCTGAAAAAGTTTAAATATAAAAAGAATGTGCACATTTTGTTAATGGAAGTAAATTGGAAAGTTGTTTAAAATTGCATGCTCTATCTGAATAATAAAAGTTTCATTTTGACTTGAGTGTCCCTTTAAGGTTACATGGCAGCTCTATTTACGTAACACCTTTGTGCACTCTGCAAAGAAAATACTCATTTGCATGTGTAACAATAACCTATTGGCTTCACAATAAATACTCAACACTTAGGACCCGATGAGCTCAAGCTCTCCACTCTGACGAGATGATCTAAGACATCTCATCGGTATGGCAAGGTCCCTCAAATAATTTTATAAAGTAAAATTTTAGCCTGAGAGCTATTTATACTGCTATGCAGGGTCCATGATACAAAGATGTGACATATAAATTGTAGTGTAATGCTCAAAAAAGCCCCCAAAGTTTTTGTGTGATTTCTCAGGCCCTTAGTATCCATATGAATGCCATCTGTATCTTGGCAGTATGGGCATACTTCTATAGTCACTACAGGACAATAGCATCTACAAATTATGTTTTTTTTTTAAAAAACAGTTTTAATATTTAATTTAATTTAAATAGTTTTTTTATTATTACCCATAAAACATCAACGACATTACTGTGACAGAGAGAAAAACATGTATCAAGTTACACAAGTCCAACATGTGAAGAATCTCAAATTCCACAAGATATATGCACATATAACAGTTAGAAAAATGACTCGTTGTAGAAAGATTTTAATATTTAATTTAAAGGGCAATGATACCCAAATGTTGAAACACTTGAAAGTGATGCAGTATAGCTGTAAAAAAATGACTAGAAAATATCAGCTGAACATCTCTATGTAAAAAAGAATGCTATTTTACCTCAAAATGTCCTAATATTAACACCCTATTGTAAAGGACTTTAAGACGCAAATCAGTGTGCCTGTGAGCCTCATGCTCACTCATATTATTTCCCTATTCAGTTTAAGGAAGTTTACTATGAAATCTCATGAGAGTTAAGTGAAATCTCATGAGATCACAGTAAAAGAGTTAATGAACTCAGCACTGTTGATGCTGATTTGTTGCAGTTCACTTCTTCATTTTTTTATTTTTTTTACTTGCAGCTGAACAGCAGCTGAAGTATAACTTTTTACACAGGACTGGTGAGCTGAGGAAATTGTGATGTAAAATATCTTCCTTTTCTACATAGAGATGCTCAGGTGATATTTTCCTGTCAGCTTTTTACTGTTATACTGCATCAGTTTCAAGTGATTTAGCATATGAGTATTATGTCCCTTTAAGTCATACTTGTACTGTGGTGATTGTCACTAACAACACTGGTGTTATGAAAATGATTTTTTTAAAGAGATTGTTTAATCACAAATTTCATAGTTTTCATCTGCACCACTGCTAACTCATATAAATGCATATTTTAGAGCGATAGGATAGGCAGATTGCACACCATTATTCTATTTCTATATGGTCTCATTCACAATGATTGTTTTGTTGTGGTATTGTTTGTTAAACCAACATGGCTGCAAAAGAGGGAGCTCCGAAACAGCCTGACATGCAGGGGACATGCAGGGGACACACAACAGAGACAGAAAGGCTTGAGAATGCCTAATACCCCACGTACGTCATAGGGGAAAATCAGTGGAGGTGCAGACTTAGTCCGGAGACTGACACCAATGGCAATACATGGATCATACACCCACGGCCTAGCAGAGCTATAAGCAGACACTGGCGAGCTCTAACAGCGCACATCGTTATCAAAGAGCACAAATCACCCTGCTCCTAGCTGCCCACAAGGCTACTACACCATAGGGGAATCACCCTTTACAGCACTTTCCATAGCCCACATAATGCTATAGCGTTGTGGCCTAATGACCCGGCAAGCAGACACAGGACCTAGCACATAAAAGCAAAGAGAGACCCCCGCCATCAAGGGATTAAATCACTTCAGCCAAACCCCACGACTACAGGATACCAACAATAAAAGATCACACAAAGTAAAAGAATCACAAGGGACTCACATAGCACCTTTATTAAAACGAATAGAGCCAAACCTCCAACATAGGCCCCAAAACTACCACGCAGCAACGGCCCAGGCCCAAACCAATCTGAAGCCCCAAATAAATGTAGTGCAACAAATAATACAACTACACTACTCCTAACACCTATCTTTTAACCTGTAATCAGCAGCACATGCTACAACCAAGCAAAGAATTGCTTGATATATTGCACTAACGGTCTATATTAAACCATCCTCTCCTCTCAAAGAATCTGCATCCCATACCGGAGGCAATCCCTCAGACTATCAAAGCCTACTAATCACCTTGATTGCACACAACAACAATCTATTCTTCCAGTATGATACTTATACAAGATAAAGCACTACCTCTATTGGCGACCTGACGAAACCCTAAGCTGGAGAAGAACTCCAAACCTCCTCAAACACCCACCATGAATATGAACTCCTAATTTAAAACATTGGAAAAACCCATTTCAAAAGAAACCTTCCTTCAAGACACAGAAAGAGAAGAGGCAAAGATAGCCCTATGCACTCTGCCCCTGATAACAACTGCCCTTTTACAAGAGCTGACCTACACACTTTACCAACCAAAGAAGATTTCACCAAATTTCTATCTCAAGTAGGCCAGCTTATTAAGGAAGGGATAACAGAGGTTAAAAAACGATATAAAAGGCCTTGGACAAAGAGTACAACAACTCGAAGATCTCCATGAGGAAAACACCACAACTTCAGAATGTATGACTATGCAATTACAGCAACAATCTATCCTTATAACACAGCTTCAAACACAAGTAGAAGATTTACACAATAGGGGTAGAAGACAGAACATAAGGATAAGAGGAGTACCTAAGACAAGTTTGCCAAACCAAATACTAGACTATATCCAAGACCTATTTGCACATCTACTAGATGGAGACAATGATACACCCATCAAAATCAATAGAGCCCACTGAGCTCTTAGACCTAAGTCACCAGAAAATGGTCCTCCGAGAGATATAATACTACGTTGCCATAACTTTACTGATAAAGAAGCAATTATGACAGCAGCAAGAAAAAAGTTTCTATTGACATCGAACGGTGACAATCTCCAGATATACACTGACCTCAGTACACTTACTCTGGCAAAAAGAAAAGAAACAAGATATCTAACGTTACATCTGAGGGAACTGCAAATCCCATACCACTGGGGATACCCCTTCTCCATAAAAGCAATGAAAGACAATTAAGTAGCCACATACAAAGAACGTGACAACATTGAGCAATTCTGCTCACTACTAAACATACCTCAACTCTCACTCTACTCTCTCTCAGAGGCACCTTGCACAAAATCGCCAAAGGATGATCCTCCGCCCAAGGTGCAGAACCACAACAGTACCTAAAGTGTTCACTTCTCAAAACCCAATAGATTAAACTTGATGGACCCTACCCACTTGCTGGATACCCTGATGGCAAATCCACCATTAACCACAAGTACATTTGCACCCAAAGTTTTTGAAATGATTAGCTCCCAACCCATATTATCCAAAATTAAAATCAAATCCATTCCTATACTTAATGCCCACCTCCCCATCCCACAAGAAAACTATTTCCCTCGGACTCCCTCTTAAGAATAATTAAGACTATAACTGATCTCCTCACAGATTGGACCTGATACGTAATAGAACCCCCTCCTCAAAATATTATGTATCTTGAGATTTAGTTCTTAGTTCAACACTGTTACCAGAAGTTAATTGTTTGTATTCTATTGTTATTGTTTACTTCTTATGTTGTTTTGCTTGCTTGCTTTAGCTCTCCTAATCTATGAGGTATTGCAGTTTCACCAAACCCCCACCTCTCCCAACCTTTCTGCTCCCCAGTGGCGCTGACTGCAGTGAAACCTTTCCTGACCCCCCCAAAACAAACATCAGGTAAGTCCACTGAAAACCAACACTCCCCTGAAACCTACCAATACACCCATCGATAGCCGCCCTATCACTATACACTCCCAAAATGCTAAGGGATTAAATTCACCCACCAAAAGGTCTATAGTGCTAAACTGGTTTAAGAAATTAAACAGCTCCATAGTCTTCCTCCAAGAAACCCATTTTAAAGACAAAAGTGAACCGAAATGTACCTCAAAAGATTTCCCTGTAGGATATTTTAACTCCTTCGGTACAGAATGGTGCTATTTGAACTTAATAGGTATCTAATTCCATAGACCAATTACCTTGTTAATATTTACGGCCCCAACTCCAACATATCAACTTTCTTTAAAAAATTATTAGCACTTATTTTGGAATCTAAAAAGGGTGCCCTAGTACTAGGTGGAGACTTAAACGTCACTCTAGATCTATCCCTTGACTTTTCTATACACAATTCCCTACTACTCAACACCCATCAACACACTACTCCAAGGTCTATGCCAACTTAGTCTAACAGACTCATGGAGAATACCACATCCCACACAACAAAATTACACATTTTACTCAAATACATGGATGCATTACTCACGATTAGATTGCCTATTAATAGATCAATAAAATCTGTCCCTCATCAAAGACACAGATATACACCCCACTGCGTTGTCTGACCACTCTTCCACCTCCATACACTTAGGTTAAAATGTTTTTTTTTTTTTTTAAATATTATTTTTATTGAGGTTAAACATGGCATACATTGACTAAAAAAAAAGTCTGGTACAAGTAATTTGAATAAACAGCATTTAAATAACATGCCAACCAAAATGTAAACCTTCTGTATTACTGAAAAGGCCTAACTTGGGGCTTCTAAACCTAGGCAATAATGAATAAAGGAAGGTACTCAGATATAGAGGAGGCCACTCTTGGACCTCATATGGTAAACCTTGTTTTTTTTTTTTTTTAGTTTTAAAACTGTAATATCTAGATAACATTTGATATATGAGTCTCAGTTATATATACAGTATATATATATATATGTTAAAAGGAACCTTCTTAATGGCAATATTGGCAACTCTTGGACCCAACTTATCTCAACTTGACTCAATAGAAGGTAAATGAAAAACTAAAAGGGCCACTTATGGACTTTTGAAGTGTATTTATAGATATACCAAGCATGAGCTTATCAAGTAGAGATAAATATATAAAAAAACTGACAAATAATCTAAAGTGTATATAGCTATGTCTAACATCCTAAGGAATGCTGAGATCTTTGTAAAAATATTTTCTTATATCTATCCTTACAATAGTCATAAAGTGGCTTGTAGGAGTAAAGGGCTTCTGAATATACAAAATATACAATTGCCATACATTAAGGAAGAGCAGCTGCATATTTGACACACTGTCTTGGCCACTGACAGAGCAGAACCACTAAATGTAAAGAAATTAGCAAAGGAATCATTGCTAATGGGCACTTGCCCTACAGATAGTAGTGGACATAAAAGTTATATAGCATGGTTAATAGGTTAGTATAGTACAGGGGAGTTGTAGCGTGGAGGTGGAGATATGATATTTGGTATAAATAATACATTGGGAGTAGCTGTGCTTTAGCTACTGTATATATGTTCCCAAAATAAATAAATCATACATTTAAAGGGCCACTGTAAGTAAATATTTTCTATGCCTGTTACTAACTACCCCAAATATGCTTTTTATCAATAGCATTTCATTAACATATCTCTACCGTATATCAGAAATCTTGTCTGCAAATTTAATTGTTTTCCAAACCCACTCCATGGGTATCCTTTGCTCTGTACCAATCCGTTTACAATACCTAGGTCTCAAAATGGCGCTTTAAACACAAAGTTATTGGTTTAAGTATTTTGAACACACAGTGCTGAAAATAGTGGGAAGGATAACGTGACATCATCAGCAAATAAAAGATATAACTTTTAGAACGTTATGAAACTTTGTTGTGGAGAAAATATAGGTTAGTAGGTTTTAATTAATGTTTATTAACTTTAATATGTTAGTTGTTTAGCTTAAAAATTATAACAGAAAGTAATCCTTTAACTAGAGAATAACACAAAATTCTAACAGGTCTCAACAAACATAGAATAAAAAGATACCAGTAAATATAGACCAACTTTAAAATAAAGGCATTTCACATGTGGCATCCCTTAATAAGCTGGATAGCATTGATGTACCTGTACATGTAACAGATAATGTAGGAGGGAGGAAAAAACAAACTTATTGAAGATTGGTAGTGGATAATAGGTCATGCTACAGACATTGCACATATAAATACAACTATTATGCTCGATATTTAACCCCTGTTATGCTATAAAAGCTGTTGACAGTATTTCCACAGCACCATATATGTTTAAGGATTGTAAACAACAGCTTCTAATAAATCAAGGTACCGCAATGCATTACTATATACTGCATAGGGCAAAATAAGTTGGTTTAATTATCACCTACAACTAAAAGGGAGGATATATATATAGTAATCCCTTCAAGATTAAAAAATAATTAGATATCTAAACTAGCATGGTACACATGATACACAGATAGCTAGAGAATGCAAGTATATATTTACCATCTGAACAATAAGATGCTAAAAGCATATATATTAGAAGACCTAGCCATAAGCCTTTTTGTGTATACTAGTAAGAGAGATTAGGCATAGTGCAAAGAAAATGGTTTCAATATGTAAACTTCATGCAGTTCAATATACATTATTATAAAAGTCTGCAATTATTTAGCTCTACCAACTGGAACTTAATGGACCACAAAAAGGGTATACATGTAATTATAAAGTTCAGCAAACTTAAACAGATAAAAGTTTACTATAATCTCTAAGAGATCTTTATCAGTGCAGCTACATATGTCACTCAACAATAAAACAAGACAAAATGGGGAGCTTCAAGTATCAGACTGACAAATCTTCATAGAAAAGTTCTTCAAGTCTCTCATATATTTAAACTTATTTACTAGAGGAAAAAGTATCTATCAGTATGTCCCAACCAAGAATATACAGGGTTAATCAGGGTGATTATAGTAGCCAAATAAGCACGTCTCAGCTCTTTTACCCCACTCCAGTCTTCACAGCAATAAGAGTATTGTTTGCAAAAGAAGATGAGAAATCCCGCCAGCAGCAAGGAGTTAAACTGTTGCTATATCATAGCAGTGGCAATATATCCCCTGTGTAGATCAGATAGTCAATGTAATGAATCACCAAAGAAGCTTTAATGTCTGACATCAGATGGCATGGCTGTTTCCAGTGTAAACTTTCATCACAATTGACATATGCCAGAGTCCCTGTGTCCATTAACTCACAATGTGACAGACTTATTTCCAAAATTGACATAGCTGTGTTCCCTAGGCATCAGCCCTCCATGCTGGCAGATGTAGCAGAGGTATTTACAACCTTACCCTTCAGATGAACATTAACGGACGGTTTCTTGAGATATCTCAGGCTGAGTGCACCATCGCTCTCATGATGCAGAAGAGTAGCATTCAGGTTTAAGACTAGAGGGGGAAAGTCAAAGGTGCGAAGGTTAAGTGTGGTTTGCAGCTCCTTTGTAAAAGCTTCTCTGCCTTAAATGAGCATCAAAACAATCAGCATACAGATTTGCAAATGTTTATGTTGAAATAGTGCAGTGTTTCAGCAAAAATCGGCGGATTCAGCTAATTCTATGCTACAATCATATATGTCCAGCACAGGGAATGTGTCAGGTGTGCCAGCGTCCAGGTTCATGCCAGAACCCAACAATATAGCATAAACAAAAGTGAAGCAGCACCACCAAAATATTTCTTCAAGATGCTTTATTCAGCTTGAGGAGTAGCCAGACCAAAAAATTAACCCCTTACATCCTAATCTAGGTACACAGGTAAATGTAAGATAAGTTATACATTGCAGTAATATTAAGGTGAAACACACCAATTTCATATATATTGGAATACAATTGTGTATATATAAATACAACAAGCAAAAAAGCAGAACAAAATCCACAGTCATCTGTAACAGAAGAAAAAGAAAGAAGAAAATAATTAAATAACATTATATCTAATCAGACATAAATTAAAGGCATACAGATAGGTCAAAATCCCTATTCATCCCATTAGGGTGTAATGTCCCCAATTTATTAATCCAGAACATTTCTCTACTCTTGAGGATTTTAACCCTATCCCCACCCCTTCTAGGTATAGGAACATGCTCTATCACTTGGAACCTTAACTGATTAAGATTATGTCCAGCAGACAAAAAATGACAAGCTACAGGGGCATCTAATTTCTTAGTCCTAATGCTGCTTTTATGTTGAACCATACGTTCACGGACACTACGGGTGGTCTCTCCGACGTACCCCAATCCACAAGGACACTGTGTCCTATTCTGTGTTGCATGTAAAATAATCCTTAATAGAAAATATATAACCAGTCCTAGGATGGCTAAAGGTGGGGCCTTTAATCATACTGTTGCAGTTAGAGCAACCAAGGCATGGGAAATTCCCCCAATTTTTCTTGCCTATATAACTTTGAACACCCCTCTTTTTAAGGGGGCCAATATCTGCTCTAACTAGTGAAGCTTTAAAATTTCTACCTCTTTTATAGGCAGGCATAAAAGGTTTAGAAAACTCCAAAACATCAGATTCACAAGTCTGCAACACATGCCAATGTTTAAGTAAAATTTTCTGAACTTTTAGACTTAAAGGAGAATATTGGCTAATAAAAACCAATCTATCAGATTTATCTTTCTCTTTTTTCTCTCTTTTCTCATTATTCCTCTTAATTAAAAGGGACTGTCTAGATGTGGCAAGAGCATGCCTTAGTTCTGTTTCAATCAGATCCCTAGGATAACCCCTTGCTAAGAACCGATCCCCCATCTCTCTCAGTCTTATTTCAGCCAAATTTTCATCTGACACAATACGTCTAACCCGAAGGAATTGGCTTCTAGGTAAAGATTTGAGAAGAGATGGAGGGTGGGCACTGGTATAGTGGAGGAGGGTATTACAATCCATTTCTTTCTTATACACATCCACAGATAAGCCCTGTGAAGTTTTTGATACACGAGTGTCCAGAAAAACCACACTCTCCTCACTCCACACCAGTTTGAATTTAATCCTAGTTGTAGCAGAATTCAAATCATTAATAAATTTCTCTAGGGTTCCAACGCCCAACCACACACCAAAAATGTCATCTATATAGCGCCACCAAGTGGCGCCATATAGTAAAAATAATGGATGATTATAAACAAAATATTCCTCAAAGGTATTCATATAGATGTTTGCGTATGTAGGGGCGACATTGGAACCCATGGCAGTCCCTTGGAGTTTTAGGTAATGGTCATCACCAAACAAAAAGTAATTACAACATAATACAATCCGCAATAATTGGATTAGAAATTCTTGCTGTAATGGTGAAAACCTTGAATCTTGACTCAAAACCTTGGTGACTGCACCAATACCTGCCTCATGAGAGATAGAGGTATACAAAGATGCTACATCCAGACTAAACAGTATGCCCCTGTTCCCATCAATAGACAGGTTCTGCAGTTTAACTATAAAATTACTTGTATCCTGAATATAGGAATTAGATAATACAAGGGGTCTCAAAGCCCTATCCAAAAAATTTTAAACTTTAGATAAAATAGAGCCCATTCCAGCTACAATGGAGCGTCCAGGGGGGGAAGTTAAACACTTATGTACTTTAGGGAGTGTGTATAAAACAGGAGTAACCGCCTCTGATTCCAAAAGAAACTTTGCAATATCTTTTTCTATTACCCCATTTTTTATAGCAATATTGACACATCCCTCAACCTCTTTTTGGATGTTAAATACAGGGTTTGTGGGCAATCTTTTATACACATAAGTATCTGATAATTGTGTTTTGATTTCATTCACATAACATTCCTTTTCCATAAGTGCAATGGCCCCTCCCTTATCCGCCCCCTTAATGATGAGCTGTTTATTATTTTTTAACCCATTCAGTGACATTAACTCTTTCTTAGATAAACCTTGTCCCACAGGGTTCTTTTTAAGTTTACTGTAGTGTTTTCTACACATGTCAGCTACATCATTGTCAACCAATTTAATAAAGCTTTGGACCCTCAGCTAATTCTATGCAGGAGCTCTTAATATTGCAACCGATCATGACTGCTGCCCGGACACGCCCCCTAGTTAAAATGTTTTTTATTGAGTGCATATTTCAAAGAAATACATACAGCATATACGTGTACTCACACAGTTAAATTAAGAAATATTTATCTTATTAGTATTTATGTGTTCAGAGTCTTACACATTCCATTTCCAGAACAGTCTCTAAACTGTGCAACTCATAAGATTTTATATAATAAAAATAGAAAATATTACTAACAAAATAAAACTATTCACTATTTCATTACAAGATAATCTTGGTCCTTCGAATAATACAATTATTGAACAAAATCACACCTTTGTAACTAGTATTACAAATATATCTCAATAACAGTTTTGACCTATGTTCATTTAAATATTTTGCCCTTCCATTATACAATAGAACCAGACCTTGTGTAATGTGCTCATCATATTCTGTAAATGGGCAACTGTCTCATACATGGCGTATGTTGTCTTGATCTTTGTTAGAATCTCTGCTCACTCCGGCACCCCTGTCTTCCAATATTTTGCAATGTTTGTTCTACAATAGCAAATATGATTCTGAAGAAAGTGTTTGTATGTGTGTTATGTTTGTCATTGAGTTTATTTAATAATGCTGGAGCCACTGTGACTTTGATTTGCTCATCTAGAAGTTTACTCAACAGTTTGGAAACTTTATTCCAAATGATCTGTACCTGGGGGCACTCCCACCACATATGTATATATGTTACCTTTATTTGGCAACCTCTGCAGCAGTGTTGTGACTCTGACTGAGTGTGCAGTTTGTAACAGAGTGAGATACCACCTAAACACTGACTGTCTAGTCCCATTTAGTATTTCTATGGTCTTGGGTTGGTGTCCTATCGCTCTGACATGTGCAGTAGGGCAGGAGTAAAGGGTCTTTATTACTGTGATAAACGGGCCTCTAAATCCCATTTTATCTAAAAGGCAATGCATGTAAGTCCAATCAACCATGTCAAACACCTTCTCTGCGTCCAACGATAGAAGTAGAGAAGGCATTTTGTTCTTGATAAGATAGTTCAACACCATAACGATCCTCCTTACATTATCTGGGGCTTCCCTGTCTTTAATAAATCCTATCAGGGGGCGGAGCTAGCCACTTTGGAAAATGGCTGCACAATCTATCTGCTCCGTGACATGCTTCTAATAAACTCTTAATTTAGCTGATAAATCCCCTACATTTGGGGACCTGTTTAGGGGCAGAGTGACATAAGATTCCTGTGAAACGACTCTGCGGTCTTTAATGCCAGGAACCTACAGATGCGTCAGGTGCCATGTGGTTGGGCTACTAAATATCTGGTGTGCCATAACTGCTATGGAGGTCCCAGCTTCTAAGGACAAAGTGGAATGAGATCCTGTAGGGTAGTCTACACACCTCCCGTCAACTTAATGAATAAGAACCAAACAAAAGCTTTACCACTGATGACTGTGATAAACTTGAACTCTACTTTCTACTTGAATAATCAGAACTCAAAGAGATATTCTAGTCTGGTCAGAATTTTCCGTTACACGGGCTACCTCTCCAGCTATGGTACCTTCCACAAAACACATACTTGCGACGCTCGCTGAGTGCATGAGTCGGTGCTTAGACAAATTTGAGCTAAGTGTTGTGACAATGCTGAGAGCAGCTATTTTTGATACAGACTACTCTTACACAACATTTGGCTCACCAACACGCCCACCTCTGCAGATAGGTCCCGGAGAGTGCAGTCCTGGTACTGATTGGGAGATCTCAATGCCATCTACTAGTGTGGCAGTATATAACCCAAGTCTGGATCCTCTGGAGTACTCACCGGTAGTGGAGATGCTGGAGGAGAGGGTCTGTCTGACAAAGGGTACTAGAGAGGTGCGGATGTCTGTGCCCTGTGTATCTCTAGATGGGAAGTCTAGACCTGGAAAATGGATAGAAAGTTTACCAGAGCTAATGCCCCTGATAGAATATATCGCAAGACTTGGTCTGGAGGAGCCACAGAGAAGAACGGCCATTCCCAACACGCTAAACATTCTACTACAGTGGGCGCATGCCATGGCTAAACTTTACAGGTCTGGAATTGGATAAAACTGTTTCCTGCTCTGTGGGTCTTGTTCTCACAATACGCTGGACAAGCCCTATACAAGTTGAATACTTATGGTCATTTCACCTTACTATACCTATAAAGGCTTTTAGTTGGATCTAAAGGTGGACCGGATTAGTTCCCTATTCAAAGACATTAAAGGTTGCCTGGTATTCTGCTAGTTGACATAGAGCTGGCATTTGTTAATTTGAATTGTTTAAGCCATAGCTTTCTAAGTTATTGGTACCCTTTTAGATAATAACTATTTCAATATATATTGTCTTATATAATATGATAGCTTATAATATATTTAGTTAATGCTTTATTTGTTTTTATTGTTATGGGAGGACTACTTGAACTGAATGTAAGGTGGCAACTATAGTTAATCAATCTGGGTGTACTGTTTAAGTTAACGAGAGGGATAGGTTAATGTCTATAGAACCTCATGTGACTGTATGCTGTCCTACACTGATTCTCACCCGGGTATGTAACATAATGGTTGGGGTGTTGTTTTATATTATTTTTAGCTAATGATATGCTAATGTTTATTAAGGTAGGAGGTGTTAAAGTGATATTCCAATATGGTCCTCCCTATATTTTACCCTGCTCATCAATCCACGGTCTGTGACCGAGACAGTGGATTATAGAAACTTGAGCTATCTATAACCCTTATAAAACAAGAGTAAGAAATATTGGTAAGATTAGCTTTGCTTACCAAGGCCCTTAGCTGAGAGCAAACATTTATTTAGATTTACTTCACTGTCTGGCTAATAATGACAATCCGGATAGAACTTATTTTAATATTAAGATGTGATCTACACATATGCCTGTGATACTAGATATCAGTTTTACGCTCTCATTTATATACCCATATAACTCAAGATCGAAGCAGATTATCTCATGCTTGATACTTTGTCAAATCCCAGATAAGGTTAGACCATAAAATAGAAAGTCTGGCTCATATTTAGTCTGGTCCTTATTCATTTTGTGATATTCCATTACTGTGGTCTTGGTTCCTTTTAATACTACCCAGGTTATCTTTCAGATATCTCTGAACTACCTATAGCTATTAACCAATCTCTGCAGGATTGCTGGCTCCATTTTCCTCCCCCTTCCCCTATTGTTTATTGGTTAAAACTAAAGGGAAATATACCCAGTTTTGTTTCCTTAAACTTTTTATATACATTCCTCATTAAAGCGGCAACTACTAATCCCCCTTCCTTCATATAAACCAAAATGAGGTTGCAATATTACCAGTTTTGTCATAGAAGCCTACAATGACCACTTGAATAGCAGGTATGCACAAAATATTTACTTACAGTATTTAATATGTTTCTTAAATATTAATATCTTATTTCATACTTTGGCTAATTGTGTATAATACTTGCTGTCTGATCTTTTTATTAATTCACCTGAGTTCTGGTTTGTATGGCTATATTAGCTCCAATAATATATACCTGGAGAGGGAGGAAAAAGAAAAAGGTAAGAAAGGTCTGCGGGATAGAGCGGGTAATATCCACTACCCCTTTTCCATCTTCGTTCAGTGGTGACAGCAACCCCTGAGGGGAGATACCACTTACATTCCACTTTGATCCCTTCACTATATAGATCCGGGGATGTTCTGTTTCAATACCAACCCGGCCTCAATGTTAGATTTCCTTATACTTGCCCCCTAGCCTCTAACTTACTCCTTTGTGCTTCGGATAGCTCCATTCCCCCACTATCCCTTATCCCCCCCCCTCCTTACACCATTGAGCTTAGAAACAGTTTTTTTTCTCTCTCCATGATAACAACCGAATTCATTCATCAACTATATTTTATATCATTCTCACCTCTGCACTCCCCACCTCCTGTTTCCAATCCTCCTACCCGTCTAGATTGTAAGTTCCTACGAGAATAGGGCCCTCAATTCCCCCTGTATTTGTCTGTAAAATTTTTGTGTCTCGTCGTATTGTTTCTCCACTGTACTGCTATCCTTGTACCCATGGGCAGCACTGCGGAATCTGTCGGCGCTTTATAAATAAAGAATAATAATAATAATTTCTATGATCTTAAACATTTCCAGTTATAAATAGATTTTGAAGTGTGAACAACTCATTTTCTGTACTGGAACGGAGTAGACTGATTGCTAAAAGATCTATTATATCATTGATAGTATTTTGGTATTAACTGTATTGATATGTCTGGTCATTTGCATCTTTCTAGACAGTGATGATTTGTTGATGAGTGTACTTCATATGTTTACAGAAGAGCAAAATGTTATCCACAATGGTTGATACTTATTACATAATTTGTTGGTGATATATATATATTTAATGTTAAGTCTAAAAGTGGCTAAAGACTCAACTCACCTACCTCCATTGCAGATTTATACTTTACCACGGTCCAAGAGTGGCCTACTTATTTAAGAAGAGGTATATATAATTGCAAAAATTAGGATACTGATATCTCTGCCTATTTCATTTGGATTATAGATTTACCTGACTGTATACTGTTTTATTACCGTGACTTATATTCTAACGTTTGTACTTTTCAAGTTTTGGCAATTCTATATACATTTTATATGTTTTTATTAACCTCAATAAAATAATAAATCTTATCTGGTCGGAGTGAATGATAGATGGTAATATGTGTTTTAGTCTTTTGACCAAAATTTTTGTCACTATTTTAATATCCTGGTTAATAAGGGAAATTGGTCTGTAACTGGTGCAGTAAGCTGAATTTTTGCCCTGTTTGAGAATACCACTTTTTTGGTCTGTAGTAGGTCTCTGGGAAGTGTATGACCTTCAAGTATATGCTTGGCAAACTGGACTAAATGGGAGGTCAGGGTAGAGGCAAAGAGTTTGTAATATTTGCCTGGCAGGCCATCCGGTCCCGGGGCATTCCCAGGCTTGAGATCTTTAATTATCTGATTCATTTATAAATGTGTAACCTTGGCATTTAGTTTGTCTTTATCTGTTTCAAGTTTGCATCATTAAGGAATGTGTGTAGTAACCCTTGCATCTTATCGTCATATTGGACTTTTTGCCAACATACAATTCACTGTAGTATAAGGCAAAGGAGTCTACTATCTGCTAAAGGTGGGATGTGAGTGTGCCATCTGGTTTCTGTATCATCGGAATAGAGACTGCCTTGTAGTTATCCCTAATTTTTTTGGCAAGGAACTTATCAGGTTTGCTAGCATAGAGTAGATAGTTTGTTTTTAACCTATGTGTTAGCTTCACTTATTGGTCATTTAATTTTGAGTTCAGTTGCCTTCTCTTCTGCTATATCTTACTTAATATGTTTGTAGCCTGTGTTCTTTTGTGCTCTTTTTCTAGTTTATCAATATCAGAAGAGAGTTGAGTAGTAGTGGTGTTAATTTCCCTTTTATATCTAGTTTTTTCCTTTATTAGTATTCCCCTAATGACCGTTTTCTGGGCAGCCCAGACTGAGACGGGATTTTTCGTAAATCCTAAATTAATTTTCCAGTATTCCCCCATCTCTTTGAGAGTGTCTGTTTTAACTTTTGGGTTCTTAAGGCATGAGGGGTCATATGTCCATGTCAGAGCCCTTTTTTTTTTTTTTAATGCCCCCTAAAGTAGTCTGTACTATAGAGTGATCTGACCACGTGCAAGTGTGGATATCAGCAGAAATGAGAGTGGGTCAGAGGATTTGACTTATTAAGATGTAGTCCAGTTTGGAGTAGCTATTGTGAGCTACTGAAAAAATGTAGTATCTGTAGTGTCACCATTTAGAGTTTTTCATGTATCTGCTAGTGAGTGTGTCGATAATGAGTTCATGATGGTTTTTGCTATGGTTTGTGATCTAATTTGTTTTTTAGTGGAGTGCAAGTGTAATGATTAGCCCAGGGCCTGGAGATTAATATTAAAATCTCCTGCTAGAATGATTCTCGTTTGGGACCAGTTAGTTAGTAAATGTGTTATGTGTTGAAAGAAAGTATCTTGCTTTTCGTTTGGTGCATATACATTACACAACAGGACTTCTACTCCTTGAATTTGTCCCTGTACTAAAATATATCTTCCTTCTTTGTCTGTTATGGTCGTATTATGGTTATGGTTACAGAGATAAGTGTATCAGAATCAATACCCACCTTTTCTTTGAGTCTGCTGTTGAGTTGTAGTGTTGTTTAAAATCCCTAGTCCAGTAGTTTGGAATTTGTGGTTTAGTGAAGTGAGTTTCCTGCAGGAATATGATGTTCGCATGTAACTTTTTATGATGTGTCATCGCAGTACGTCTTTTGACGTCTGTGTTAAGGCCTCTCATATTGTGGGATATTAAGTGTATTTTTGGAATGTTTAGAGTCATATTTGTAGTTGTGGTCATTCTATTACATAAGGTTTATGTTTATAGCCATTGTCTGGTGATATATCTGACATCTCCATGTTACTGGGATAGGACTTCTGGTGTTTTTCTTCATCTGAGTATTCTAGGTGTTACCAATCTTAAGGGACTCAAATGTGTTTCCTCATCTTTACCTACGGCTAGATTTAGAGTTCGGCGGTAGCCATGAAAACCAGCGTTAGAGGCTCCTAACGCTGGTTTTAGGCTACCGCCGGTATTTGGAGTCAGTGATTAAAGGGTCTAACGCTCACTTTTCAGCCGCGACTTTTCCATACCGCAGATCCCCTTACGTCAATTGCGTATCCTATCTTTTCAATGGGATCTTTCTAACGCTGGTATTTAGAGTCGTTTCTGAAGTGAGCGTTAGAGCTCTAACGACAAAACTCCAGCCGCAGGAAAAAAGCAGGAGTTAAGAGCTTTCTGGGCTAACGCCGGTTTCTAAAGCTCTTAACTACTGTACTCTAAAGTACACTAACACCCATAAACTACCTATGTACCCCTAAACCGAGGTCCCCCCACATCGCCGCCACTCGATTAAAATTTTTTAACCCCTAATCTGCCGACCGCCAACTACGTTATACTTATGTACCCATAATCTGCTGCCCCTAACCCCGCCGACCCCTGTATTATATTTATTAACCCCTAACTTGCCCCCCACAACGTCGCCGCCAGCTACTTACAATAATTAACCCCTAATCTGCCGACCGCAAAGCGCCGCCACCTACGTTATCCTTATGTACCCCTAATCTGCTGCCCCTAACACCGCCGACCCCTATATTATATTTATTAACCCCTAATCTGCCCCCCTCAACGTCGCCGACACCTGCCTACACTTATTAACCCCTAATCTGCCGACCGGACCTGAGTGCTACTATAATAAATGTATTAACCCCTAACCCGCCTCACTAACCCTATCATAAATAGTATTAACCCCTAATCTGCCCTCCCTAACATCGCCGACACCTAACTTCAATTATTAACCCCTAATCTGACGACCGGAGCTCATCGCTACTATAATAAATGGATTAACCCCTAAAGCTAAGTCTAACCCTAACACTAACACCCCCCTAACTTAAATATAATTTAAATCTAACGAAATTAATTAACTCTTATTAAATAAATTATTCCTATTTAAAGCTAAATACTTACCTGTAAAATAAATCCTAATATAGCTACAATATAAATTATAATTATATTGTAGCTATTTTAGGATTAATATTTATTTTACAGGTAACTTTGTAATTATTTTAACCAGGTACAATAGCTATTAAATAGTTAAGAACTATTTAATAGTTACCTAGTTAAAATAATAACAAAATTACCTGTAAAATAAATCCTAACCTAAGTTATAATTAAACCTAACACTACCCTATCAATAAATTAATTAAATAAACTACCTACAATTACCTACAATTAACCTAACACTACACTATCAATAAATAAATTAAATACAATTGCTACAAATAACTACAATTACATAAACTAACTAAAGTACAAAAAATAAAAAAGAACTAAGTTACAAAAAATAAAAAAATATTTACCAACATTAGAAAAATATTACAACAATTTTAAACTAATTACACCTACTCTAAGCCCCCTAATAAAATAACAAAGACCCCCAAAATAAAAAATTCCCTACCCTATTCTAAATTAATAAATGTAAAAGCTCTTTTACCTTACCAGCCCTGAACAGGGCCCTTTGCGGGGCATGCCCCAAGAAGTTCAGCTCTTTTGCCTGTAAAAAAAACATACAATACCCCCCCCAACATTACAACCCACCACCCACATACCCCTAATCTAACCCAAACCCCCCTTAAATAAACCTAACACTAAGCCCCTGAAGATCTTCCTACCTTGTCTTCACCATACCAGGTTCACCGATCCGTCCTGGCATCCGGTGCTGAAGAGGTCCAGAAGAGGCTCCAAAGTCTTCCTCCTATCCGGCAAGAAGAGGACATCCGGACCGGCAAACATCTTCTCCAAGCGGCATCTTCGATCTTCTTCCATCCGGTGCGGAGCGGGTCCATCTTGAAGCAGCCGACGCGGATCCATCCTCTTCTTCCGTTGTCTCCCGATGAATGACGGTTCCTTTAAGGGACGTCATTCAAGATGGCGTCCCTCGAATTCCGATTGGCTGATAGGATTCTATCAGCCAATCGGAATTAAGGTAGGAATATTCTGATTGGCTGATGGAATCAGCCAATCAGAATCAAGTTCAATCCTATTGGCTGATCCAATCAGCCAATCAGATTGAGCTCGCATTCTATTGGCTGTTCCGATCAGCCAATAAAATGCGAGCTCAATCTGATTGGCTGATTGGATCAGCCAATCGGATTGAACTTGATTCTGATTGGCTGATTCCATCAGCCAATCAGAATATTCCTATCTTAATTCCGATTGGCTGATAGAATCCTATCAGCCAATCGGAATTCGAGGGACGCCATCTTGGATGACGTCATTTAAAGGAACCGTCATTCGTCGTTCAGTCGTCGGCCAGGATGGATGTTCCGCGGTGGATGTCTTCAGGATGCTGCCGCTTCGCTCCGGATGGATGCCGCTTGGATGAAGACTTCAATCGGATGGAAGAACTCTTCTGCCCCGCTTGGATGAAGACTTCAGCTGGATCATGGACCTCTTCAGCCCCCCGCTTGGGCTTGGATCAGGACATCGGAGGAGCTCTTCTGGACCGATCGGTGAACCTGGTCAGAATCAGAATATTCCTACCTTAATTCCGATTGGCTGATAGAATCCTATCAGCCAATCAGAATTCGAGGGACGCCATCTTGGATGACGTCCCTTAAAGGAACCGTCATTCTTCAGTTGGACGTCGCCGGAAGAAGATGGGTCCGCGGTGGAGGTCTTCAGGATGGAGCCGGTCGTCATCGGATGAAGATAGAAGATGCCGCTTGGATCAAGATGGTTGCCGGTCCGGATTGCCTCTTCTTCCTGGATAGGATGAAGACTTTGGACCCTCTTCTGGACTTCTTCAGTGGATGTCTAGCCCCCGCTTGGGTTGGATGAAGATATCGGAGCCAGGACCGATCGGTGATACCCGGTGAGGTGAAGACAAGGTAGGAAGATCTTCAGGGGCTTAGTGTTAGGTTTATTTAAGGGGGGTTTGGGTTAGATTAGGGGTATGTGGGTGGTGGGTTGTAATGTTGGGGGGGGGGGTATTGTATGTTTTTTTTTACAGGCAAAAGAGCTGATTTTCTTGGGGCATGCCCCGCAAAGGGCCCTGTTCAGGGCTGGTAAGGTAAAAGAGCTTTTAAATGTATTCATTTAGAATAGGGTAGGGCATTTTTTTATTTTGGGGGTCTTTGTTATTTTATTAGGGGGCTTAGAGTAGGTGTAATTAGTTTAAAATTGTTGTAATATTTTTCTTATGTTTGTAAATATTTTTTTATTTTTTGTAACTTAGTTCTTTTTTATTTTTTGTACTTTAGTTAGATTATGTAATTGTAGTTATTTGTAGGAATTGTATTTAATTTATTTATTGATAGTGTAGTGTTAGGTTAATTGTAGGTAATTGTAGGTAGTTTATTTAATTAATTTATTGATAGGGTAGTGTTAGGTTTAATTATAACTTAGGTTAGGATTTATTTTACAGGTAATTTTTTTATTATTTTAACTAGGTAACTATTAAATAGTTCTTAACTATTTAATAGCTATTGTACCTGGTTAAAATAATTACCAAGTTGCCTGTAAAATAAATATTAATCCTAAAATAGCTACAATGTAATTATAATTTATATTGTAGTTATATTAGGGGTTTTTTTTACAGGTAAGTATTTAGCTTTAAATAGGAATAAGTTATTTAATAAGAGTTAATTTATTTCGTTAGATTTAAATTATATTTAAGTTAGGGGGGTGTTAGTGTTAGGGTTAGACTTAGCTTTAGGGGTTAATACATTTATTAGAATAGCGGTGAGCTCCGGTCGTCAGATTAGGGGTTAATAATTGAAGTTAGGTGTCGGCGATGTTAGGGAGGGCAGATTAGGGGTTAATACTATTTATGATAGGGTTAGTGAGGCGGATTAGGGGTTAATAACTTTATTATAGTAGCGCTCAGGTCCGCTCGGCAGATTAGGGGTTAATAAGTGTAGGCAGGTGTCGGCGACGTTGTGGGGGGCAGGTTAGGGGTTAATAAATATAATATAGGGGTCGGCGGTGTTAGGGGCAGCAGATTAGGGGTACATAGGGATAACGTAGGTAGCGGCGGTTTACGGAGCGGAAGATTAGGGGTTAATAATATAATGCAGGGGTCAGCGATAGCGGGAGCGGCAGATTAGGGGTTAATAAGTGTAAGGTTAGGGGTGTTTAGACTCGGGGTACATGTTAGAGTGTTAGGTGCAGACGTAGGAAGTGTTTCCCCATAGAAAACAATGGGGCTGCGTTAGGAGCTGAACGCTGCTTTTTTGCAGGTGTTAGGTTTTTTTTCAGCTCAAACAGCCCCATTGTTTCCTATGGGAGAATCGTGCACGAGCACGTTTTTGAAGCTGGCCGCGTCCGTAAGCAACTCTGGTATCGAGAGTTGCATTTGCGGTAAAAATGCTCTACGCTCCTTTTTTGGAGCCTAACGCAGCATTTTTTTGAACTCTCGATACCAGAGTTAATTTTATGG